>NW_028270179.1:4340110-4635110 GCF_037043375.1 Chiloscyllium plagiosum | reverse complement strand
CTCAGGCTAATGCATTTGCCTGTTTCTCTGACACATCTATGTGCTTGACTAACTTCATTGCGTATTCTATTTTCCTTTTGTGCCTGGTTAGCCTCAATTCTAACCTGTTTTCTAATTCTTAAAGTATGGCCTTCATTGTTCTTTCTAAAAGTTGTTGTCAAATTTAAGAACCGTCTTCAAACCTCAGAATCCCTTCAGCAATCTTAGAATACATTTCGCTACCTTTTAATTTAACCAACCACAAGGATCCGAAATTAAACGAACATTTCACCTCCATTTTATTTAAATTTCTAGGACACTAATCGGCAGGTGTTTAAATCTGCTGAGATCTTTTCTTTCCCAAATCTGTTCAAATCTCATGTTGGATTTATCAACACCTTCTCTAGCCACGGACCCAAGCCCCCAAAGTGTTGCAACATGGTGATGAAAGATTCTGTTAATTAAACGAAACACCTCGCCTCGTAATCTGGTAATGTTTGAGTGACACAGAACTCCCAAGTTCCGCCATTTAAAGAAAATGTTATCAATTTATTCTTTAACTCTAAAAGTGAACAGGAAAAAAAGAACTACGCACAACTCTAATCATTCCCCCGAACTGCTTGTTATTTGCTTCCATCTCTATAACAATATAGTGTTCCAATAAAACACTGATTAATATTACTCAATGACAAAACCATACAGAGACTGTGGTCTTCCCTGTCCTTCTCCCTTTGGCAAAAATGTCTCCCTCGGTCGTCTCCTGTCTTTTGCTTTTAATATGTTTCACATGGAAAGCTACCTTTGATAGTGAGTGTTTCAAATGGCAGTTGCTCTGTCTGACTTTCAAACTGCCTGCCTTTTTTATTCGCCCACACTGGATCGTCTCACTGTTTCGATGTTGGCAAAACAATAAATGCAAACTCAATTGGGTTTTAGTATCCTGGTGCATAATTTAATCTGATTGGTTAAATCCGTATTAATGTCAAAACAGCAACAAACTCAGGTGTTTATTTCACAGTCAAATGTTACACATTTTCAATTTTTCGGTACACGCTGGAACCGTTAGTTAACCGTAAGGCATGTGCTTGCAAGCTCTCAGTAGAAAACGCCATTCACTCTCTTACAGGGACGGTCCAGCCTTCAACTTCATATTAATACTCAGTGACATGGCCTCCACAGCCTGCTGTGGCAAGGGATTCCATTGACTCAGTACTGTCTGGCTGAAGAAGTTTCTCCTTATCTCCGTTTCCATCAGCTCAAACGTCCTCCCTGATATCCCATGCTTCAACTCTTTCGACTCCTGCCCATTCGCAGATTTGAACCAGTTCACCATTTGTGGCATGCATTCAGCATCCAGGGACGTCATCAGTAAATATCCCACCATCACACTATCCACCGCCCTATCCTCTTTGAAATCTGCCCGACTCGTGCCACTTCAGGAGAGCATTTGATCTCTGCTTCTAATATCTATTCCAATGCTTCACTATAATAACAATCTTTCAAACATTACCACGAGAAATTTTTAACACATTATAATTTAATCAACAATTATTCGATTTTTGTTTATCCTTTTTATACACATGTCTCATGTGTCTTGGGTGAAGCACACTGGAAGCAATGTCCGCCCTTCTGCGCTTTCGCTACCTTTGATCGGCCCAATGAGGAGCACAGTGCAGTTCTGTCGTCCCATTCTACCTTGCGCAGACCACACTGGGTGCAGTGTGCACTCCACAGGTCCCAATTTAAAAGTGGACAGACCACACTGGGAGCACGGGGTAATCCACAGGTCCCTAGCTACATTGGACAGATCGTACTGGGAGCACTGGGTAATCGACAGGTCCTAATCAACTTTGGACAGACCACACTGGGAGCACTGGATAATCCACAGGTCCCAATCTACATTGGACAGACTACACTGGGAGCAATGGGTTTTCCACATGTCCAAATATACACTGAACAGACCATACAGGGAGCACAGGTGTCATCCTTAGGTCCCAGTCTACCTTGTGCAGACCATACTGGGACCAGTGTGCACTTCTCATGTCCCCGTCTACTTTGGGCAGACTATACTGGGAGCAGTGTGCACTCGTGAGATCCCAGTCTACCTTGGGCAGACTACATTGGGAGCAGTGTGCACTCGTGAGATCCCAGTCTACCTTGGGCTGACTACACTGGGAGCAGTGTGCACTCTGCAGGTCCCAGTCTACCTTCGGTAGACCATACTGGGAACAGTGTGCACTCTCAGGTCCAGTCTACATTGGACAGACTACACTGGGAGCAGTGTGCACTCCTCAGCTCCCAATCTATCTTAGACAGACCACACTGGGGCAACTGTGTAATACTGAAGTCCCAGTGTGCACTGACCAAACCACTGGGAGCACTGTGCAATCCTCACATGCCAATCTATATTGAGTAGATCACACTGGGAGAATTGTGTTATCCTCAGATCCCAATATACATTGGACCGACTACAATGGGAGCACTGGGTAATCCTCAGATACAAATCCACATTGGACTGACTACACTGGGAGCACGGGGTAATCAATAGGAACAAATCTATATTGAGAAAACCACATTGGGAGCATTGTGTAATTCTGAGGTCCGAACCGACATTGAGCAGGTCACACTGGGAGCAGTGTGTAATCCTGAAGTCCTCCTCTACCTTGGACCAGTCACATCGGGAGCACTGGCGAGACATCAGGCCATAATCAACATCGGGCAGACCAACCTAGGATGACTGTGCACTCCTCACCTCCTACAATCTATTGAGTGGTTGTATTCCTCAGGAAGATGTTTTCCAACGGCGGATGTGAAACCAAATAATTTGCAATGTTGGTTTTATGACCATTGCTGCACCAAGTAAGGAGAGCCATAGCACAGGACGTGCCAAACATCACCCAACCCTCAAATGACGTGGACCCTCTAAACCTCTGCGTTACTCTGATTTTGATGTTTGTCACTCAGACACTTACAAACCGGATGGATCCGCAGGCCCTTGACCCATTGATTTCAGTATAAGGTGAATAAAGCTTACTGTGTTAAATAGTACCTATCGACAGTCCCTACGTTCCGAATCAGATTGAGGTCTTTCTGCATGAATAGGAGAGGGGCAGCAGCAAAATTCTAAGGGCCCCTTTGAAATGCGGTAGCTCCAATAATCCTCAATGCAGAATCATACTTTACACCCGATGCATTGGCCTCGTCCATCACCATCCCTGGGGATGTTCTGTTTTAGTGCAAACTTCCCACTGAATACTGTCTCCCTCACACCCTCAACTGAGGAAGATCCACGTTTTCTTTGTGTCTACTGATTGCAGGACTCAGTGACTGCACTGTCCCTTTACGAGGTCAGAGATGTCGCCAGCCCTCTGCGTGTGTGTGTCCTTTTGGCTGTGTGGACGTGCATGTGTCTGTGTGTCTCTACGTGTGTGTATGTGCATGCACGTGTCTGTGTGTGCGCGCATGTGTGTGCGTGTGTCTCTGCGTGTGTGTGTGTGTGTGTGCATGTGCTTGTGTTAGAGAGAGAAACATTATGAATGACAGAATATGAAAAACTTCTGTATACCAGTGAAAACAAGTCGGACCGAAGAGCTCAACAGAGAGTGAAAAAAGCCCTGTTTTTACTCCTTTGAACCCTGTTGTCCATGCAACTCATTACTGCCGGTGGAGGAATGAGTGCATAAACGATACTGAATCTTAGCATATCTCTTTATCTACAGGGACTTGCAGCGATGAAGAAGTGGAGAACTTACAACACCCCCATATCCTGTGGTGACATTCAGGTAAATTGAGGTTAAATGTGTGTCTCATCTTGACAAACAATCTTTGCTCAGAAACACCTAAACGCAGGCCTCATGCAAGTCACCAATTACTTTGTAAAAAATTACAAAGTGTTTGTTTAATCATCCCGCCGCACTTCAGATCCACCCAGGGGTTTTATGTGCCTGTTGACTATCTGCCGATACTGCTCTTTGAGCAAGTTCACATTTTTCTTGCTTTTTTTTCAAAAGGCTTGTGAAAGGAAGAGGGTGCAATTTGCCTGGTTGATGGTCTTTGCTAATGGCTCTCAGTTACTTCCCGAAGCAACCGTCATGGAGGATGGTTTTAGGTGTTTTCAAACACTTGTCCAATGAAAGGTGAGTGGCAAGTTCTACAAGTTCATGGCTGTTTCTGCTTTAACTGAGGTTTTAGCTGCAGTGAAAATAATTTCAATGCTGATTCTCTCTCCGACAGCTCTCCTTTCAGGACTTGTGTTTGAATTTAACTTCTTGCCATTTGGGTATGCTATGGGAATGTTGCTGGAATTTGGAACTTTATCATTAACTGTGATAGATTAGGTTGTGATTTCCGATAGGTTAAAATTTCCTATATTCTGTTCTTTTCACTTTGGTGCTTCATTCGGTATTTTGTCAGAAAAATCTGTTTTGTTTAAAAATGTGTGGTTTCACCAGCTGCATCACTCCCTCTTTGAAAACCGCAATTTCCCACCGACGTGGTTGATGACACCCTCCAACGCATCTCATGAACTTCCTGCAGCTCCGCCCTCAAACACCAACCATCCAATTGCACCAAGGAAACAACCCTCTGTCCTCCCCGCCCTACCCACCAACCTTTGTATCCATCGCATCATCGTCAACCATTTCTGCCACATACACACGGACCCCAACTCCAGATATGCATTTCTAGCCCCACTCCTACCCACTTTCCATGAAGTCTGTTCCCTGCGCGATTCCCTTGCCAATTCTACGCGCCAACCCACCGACCACTCCTGCCACGTTCACCAGCTACCGTAGGAAATGCAAAACCTGCGCCCACACCTCCCCCTCACCTCGTCCAAGGGCCCAAAGAAGCCTTTAGCATCGATCAAAATTCAACCTGCACGTCAATTATGTATCCATTTCTCCCGATGCAGTCTCCTCTACATTGGGAAGACAGGGCACCTACTCGCCGAAAGTTTCAGAGAACATATCCAGGACACTCGCATCAACAAACCCCAATGCCCGATAAAGGAAAGCAGCTAGATGCTGTTGTTTGAGTGGGTTGGACAAGGTCAGAAAAAGATATTAGTGCAACAGGTCTATTTGAAATCACAAGCTTTCTGAGCGCTGCCCCTTCGTTAGGTGAAGCACCGTCAGCTCGTGAATACGTGAACTCATCGAGTGAAGTACAATTGGCTTTATTCAAATAACAAAACAGCACACTCAACAAAGCGATGCTGCAGATTTGACTGCATAGCTGAGTGAAGGAATGAGAAAGGTTCAAGACTGACATTTCAATGTTTTTGGTGTTTTTTTTCAAGTGGCAAAATGATCCAAGTTGCAGATATCACGGCCAGTACGTCATGTTGCTCCATTATACCGTGGCTGAAGATGTGAAAGCATGTCGTTGACGAATCATCCGCTCTACCCCCACAAATAAAAAACCTGATAGGCCTCAACATAGATCAACAGAGACAGATCTGCAAGAGTTGATATTATTCATTCACAGACGCGGCTGTCACGGTCTGGAACCAATATTCATTGCCTGTCTTTTCCTATCCCTTCAGGAGGTCTGTGCTGAGCTGCCTTCTTGAACAGTTGTAGTCCGTATGGTGTCGGGACAATGCCATTAGTGACGCAGTTCCAAGACACTTCCTCCCGGCAGTGAAGGATCACTGATGGATTTCCAAGTTGGAATTGTGAGTTACTTGGATGGGAACTTATGGGTAGAGACATTCACATGTATTCGCCATTGTTATCCTCTGAGATCGAAGTGGTCGTGTTTATCGAAGGTACTATGTGAGGATCATTGGTGAATTTCTTGCTGCGAATGAGCTTCGGTTGTGTTGGGAATGGATGCTTGTGAATGCGTTTCCCAAACATTTGATTGTTTTGTCCTGAATTCTGACAAGCTTCTTGTGTGCTATTGGAGCTGAACTCATTCAGGCAAATGGGGAATATTCTATCATGCTTCTGACTTTGATGGGCAGTGAATTACTGGCTGTAGGATTTTCAATTTCTGGCCTGCTCTTGTAGCCCCTCTCTTCATATTGCGAGTCCAGTTTTTACATGCAGCTGCTGAGCGCAGAGTTGAGGGTAAAGTCAGATGACGGAGCATGCTTATGATCGTGCTCATACGTTCAAATGGATAGCTTCCTCTGGGTATCGGAGGAGATGTTTGAGAGAGATCATTGAGGAAGTATAGATGACCGTCCCCCTCAAAAGAAGAGATGTTACCATTTGCTATGTGGTGGTGGGGTGCATGGAGAGGTAAGGTTGTGAGTGAGAGGATCCGGTGGCAAGGGATACCATTTTGTGATAATAACGTGGCTATAAAATCCGTGTTTTATCGTGGTTTCTATTCAGAAATAGATTGAACCGGAGACGAAGAGCTCTCCGTGGTATTGTAAATCGTTTTTCAGAACTTTATTTTAATAAATAGCTCGAAAAATAAAAGCAGCCTGCATGGGTGTGGCCGGGTCTCACAGATTAGGATTTCTAGAATTTCTTTAGCTCTTATATTCAGCAGAAGCTACAAGAGGTTTGAAGAAGTGGAAGAGATCTTTCCCCCTTTCCCGTTTACACGCAGAAGCTGGTGTCTCTCTGCCTGATGGAGACATTGCATGTGAGGAAATCTGACTTCCAAATGTGCGTTTTTGCCAAGGGGTGTGGTATGGGATGTTACTATATCGGAACAGTTCATCAGTAATATTTGCTGTATCCAGTACTCTGTTAAATTTTCCATTGGATTAAAGTTATTCTCAACTCTTCATTCAATCGTTGTCTTTTTACTCGAGTGTTTGGATAAAATGTGTTTTGCTTAATGTTGAGTTATTTGACTAATAGAGTCGCATCTGGAACATGGCACCATCCATTCGCCGCAAAATAAGGAAACCATCCTGTTTAGATTGCCATCTTAAACTACTTGGAGATGGTCTGGTATGGTTTTGACCATAACAATCCCTTTGGGAGAAGACAAGGTGTTACCCTACATTGGCCGGTGCTAGGTCAGAGAAAAATGCACTACTTCAAATCCATTGCCCACCATCATTCCTCCAATTACTGGACAGACCCGGACGCAGTGAAGCATTCTTTTCTGTAATGGAACCCGTTCTCACCACATCAGATCTAACCTCCTCAGCAACAAAAGTGAAATTTGTTTTCAAGTTTGTGATTACTTCCAACTGAAAGTTCTGAAGACGAAATTCCTGTTCTTCCTTAAAATAAAAATCGCCAGTATCTGTGGAAGTCAGGAAGATGCTCACAAACTGTGGAAGTTGCAGAAACCTTGCATTGAGAATCATGCAAACCGCAAGTGGAAGGCAGCATTGATCTCACAAGTACAATGTCTTCAATGTGGGAAATGACCCAACACCTGAGCTGCCAGAGGAAGTGGTGGAGGCGAGTACAATTCCATCATTTAAAAGGCATCTGGATGGGTACATGAATAGGAAGGGTTTGGAGGAATATGGGCCGGATGCTCCCAGGCGGGACAAGATTGAGCTGGGATATCTGGTCGGCATGTACGGGTTGGACAAAAAAGTCTATTTCCGTGCTGTACATCTCTTTGAATCCATGACTGTCTGATCTGGTTATTGTTCAATAGGCTACATGGAAATAAAGACATCTGGTGTGCTTGCCTTCATTGAAAGGGGCAAAGAATACTCGGAGAGTCAAGGTATGCTGCAACTTCTTAAAACTTTGGTTAGGCCACACTTGAAATATTGCGTACAGTTCTTTTCACATTACTATTGGAATACTTTAGCGATGGTACAGAAACGTTTTACGGGGTCTTTACCAAGCATAGGTAATTTTAGCTATGAAGGACGTTTTTTTATGGACTGGGTTGTTTCAATGGAATGCAGGAGGTTGAGAGACGACCTGATAGAGGTTTATGAAACTGTGAATAGCATAGATCGTGTGAAATTTATGATGCTTGTTCCCAGGGTAGAGGCGTCATTTACTAGGGGACACAGATTCAGGGCGTAGGAGGGGGAATGGGGAGCTGAAGGGTTAGGTTAGGTAGTGGTGGTAGTTTTAAAAGAGATGTACGAGGCAAGTTTTCACACAAAAGGTGTTGATTGCCTGGAACATGCTGCCAGACGAGGTGGTGGAAGCAGATTCAATAACAACATTCAAGAAACAAATGGATGAATACATGATAAGGATGGGAAAGGGGGAATACGGATCATGTAAGTGATGACAGTTTTAGTATGGAAATGAGAAATGTGTCGGCACAGGCTTTGGGGGGGCGGGTTGGGGGTCGGTGGTGCCTATTGCTGTGCTGCATTGTTCTTTGTTGATGGAGAAAGGTGGCTAAAGAGACACAAGTATAAAAGAGGGCGAGACAAAACGGAGAGAGCGCGATGGAGCGATGGAGAGAAAGGAAGCTAGTGAGCAATGATTGAGAGGGAGGCAGGGAGGAAGAAGATATACAGATGACCAGAGGAATAGATGTATCGAGAGAGTGAGGACATGTGGAGACAAGAAGAACTATCGGTAGAGAGTGCACGAGGGAGAGAGTGTGAAGGATAAAGAAGGAGGAAGAAAGAATGAAAGAGATTGATGAAATGGGAGGGATATCGCAACAGGAGAGAGAGCGAGAGACAGAAAGAGAGAGGTTTCGAACGTGGGTGGGGAAATGGGTGGGAGGCGATTACGGGGAGAGAGTTGTGTCTTCAGAGGGGAAAGCAAGAGCAGGGCTGTTGGAATGCTGCCTCTCTTTCTGGCCCGAGAGTGGGCAGACACATTGGAAAGTGCCAAATAACCTGTGTGGGATGATTGGACTAACAAGTGGTAGCCTTAGAGTTTTAACACAGCAACAGGTTGATTCATTGCTGCAAACTTGGTTTAAAGTTACAGATTTCTGGATTGAGTAATTAAATTAGTGAATTTGGATTGATTAATTTGGAGAGATTCTGCACAACCTTGGAGAGATTCAGCACAACCTTGGGCTACTGTCACAGCATACATCGCGGGCTCTGTTCAGCAGCTGAGGAGCTGCATCCAGAAGCCCAGTTCTGGCACAAAGTAATGTAGACACATTAACTGACATTCTGAGTCATACACCCGGTACCATACAGAATTCACCTTCATGTTGGCCATGTCAGATTAAAATTGTCCGCAATCACAAACTGTAAGATGTTTTTATTCTTGGAATGACATTTCAGTTTTGCTGGGAGTCCTGACTCTCCTTTCTTTTCTGGTCATTAAACTATTTCTCATGTTAAAAAGAAGATGTGACGCATATTCAGGAGAGATGCACCGTTTCGATTAGAATGTGTTGGAGAATCGCAAGTGTGACTCTGATCAGAGACTAATTAACACCGATTGTTCTATCGTGGAACCACAAGGTTTGTGAAATCGATTGAATGGACTTTCGAAATCCAGAACTTTGACATATTCAGTCTTACACTTTCCCACTTAAAACTCTCTCAGAACCATTCCCGGCATTTGCCCAGTCAGCATTGAAAGTCTTTTCAGCAAAACTGCTTTACCACAGCGTGAGCAAATTCGTTTCTGGAACATACTGCACATGGTCCTCAATTTGGTGTTGGACTGGGGTGTACAAAGTTAAAAATCACATAACACCACATTATAGTCTAACAGGTTTATCTTGAAGGACTACCTTTCGGAGTGCTGCCCGTTCATCAGGTAATTGAGGAGAGTAAGATTGTAAGACACAGAATTTATAGCAAAAGTTTACAGTGTGATGTAACTGAAATTATATATTGAAAAAGACATTGATTATTTGTTAAGTCTCTCACCTTTTAGAATGACCATGTTGGTTTCATTTCTATCAGATGTAAATCGCAAAACCTTTTTAAAACGTTACATTGTCAAGCACACTTTAACAATTGGTGTCATGTCAGACCAGATAAGGTATTGAAGGTTTTCAGTCCCTGTGAGGCTGTCTGTGCCACAATGATCAGACTGAATCTAATCTAAAAAAAACTGACTTGCAGTTTCTTACATGCATTCATGCAGTTTTTGAGTAAAGTAATATGTAATTCTGCAAGCACAAATTCAACACCACAAACTGATATGTGTATGTGTGCATGTGGGTCTGTATGGGGTGGGGTGGGACAGAGTGGTGTGGTTATGACTGTCTGTGAGAGTGTGCGTTCATGTGTGTGAGTGTGAGTGAAAAGGGTTTAAGTCTGTGAGACGGTGTGTGTGGATGTGTATGTGTATGAGAGTGTGTGTGTGTCTGTGTTTGGATTCAGGTTTGCTCGCTGAGCTGAAAGGTTCATTTCCAGACGTGTCTTTACCTTACTAGGTAGTATCTTCAGTGGACCTCAGGCGAAGCAATGATGAAAATTCCTGCTTTCTATTTATATGTTTGGGTTTCTTTGGGTTGGTGATGTCATTTCCTGTGATGATGTTATTTCCCGTGTCGAAGTAACTTCCTGTTCCTTTTTTCAGGGGAGGTAGATGGGGCCGAACTCGATGTGTTTGTTGATAGAGTTCAGGTTGGAATGCCATGCTTCTCGGAATTCTTGTGCATGTCTTTATTTGGTTTCTCGTAGGATGGATGTATTGTCCCAATCTCGCAAACATCCTCACATACGTATGAGGAAGGACACCACGTCGACTGGGATACCGACACACCGATATACACACAGAGACACACAGGCGCACGCGCACACATAGGCACACGCACACAGACAGACATACACGCAGACACACACATGCACATACAGACACATGCACACACACACAGACACACCCTTGCACACATACTCACAGATACATGCGCACACAAAGTCACACACAGATACACGCGCACGGACACAGACACACGCACACACAGACACATGCAAAGCACAGACCCTCACACATACGCACCCCACACACAGATACCCGCGTGCACACACACACATACACAGACAGGCACACGCACACACATAGACGCAAACAGACACAGACATACACACAGACATACACAGACACACGCGCGCACACAGGCACACGGACACACACAGACCCACACACACACAGACACATGCACACACACAGACACACATACAGACACACATTCACACACACGCTGACACATAACCAGAGAGAGACACACAGACACACACACTCTCACACACAGAGACATGCACACAGTCCCACACACACATATGTGCACACACAGATACAGAGACACAGGCACAAACACACACAAGCACACACAGACACACATATGCACACATACACACTGACACACACAGGCAGACAGACTGACACAGAAACAGGCACGCTCACTCACGCACACACAGACACACACACAGCCAAAAAAATCAAACACAGAGGCACATGTACACGCACTCACACACACGGACCCTCTCTCATACACTCACACACAGCCACACACAGAGACACAGACAGACACAGTCACGCATACACACACACGCACAGACCCTCTCTCATATACTCACACAACTACTCCCTCACACAATGTTTGACAGGCTGAAACCCTTTTTGCGTTCACACTCACATGCATACACAAACCCTCTAACAGACACTCATAACCACACCATTCCACCCCACCCCACACACACCCACATGCACACACACACATATACGTTTGTGGGGTGAATTTGTACTTGTCGAATTACATTTTAGTTTGCCAAAAAACGGCACGAATCCATTTACGTTTCTATAAATCCGTTTTTTTATAGATTAGAATCAATCTGACCATTGTGGCACAGACAGCATCACAGTGAGTTAACGCCTTCAATATATTGTCTGTGATGACATGACTCCAATTGTTAAAGTGCGCCTGAGAACGTCATTTCCAAAAAAATTTTGCGATTTACATATGAAAGAACGGAAAGCAACATGGTTACAAATCAGACAGCACCAGGTTATAATCCAACAGGTTTAATTGGAAGCACTGGCATTCGTAGCGTTCATCAGGTGGTTGTGAAGGAGCAGCGTTCTGAAAGCTAGTGCTTTCAATTAAACCTGTTGGACTATAACCTGGTGTTGACTGATTTGCAACTTTGTGCACCCCTGTCCAACACCAACATTTCCAAATCATGGATGCCAGCATGGTCATTCTAAAATATGAGAGACTTAACAAACAATCCAGGTATTCTTCAATGTATTATTTCAGTTACATCACACCTTAACTTCTGCTGTAAACTCTGTCTTAGAATCTTATTCTCCACAATCACCTGATGAAGGAGCAGAACTCTGAAAGCTAGTGCTTCCAATTAATCCTGTTGGACTGTAAACTGGTGTTTGTGTGAATCTTATCTTTAACTGTCAGCAAACACAACGAATGACAAAACAGAAACTAAAAGGAAACAAATCCTGGTAACTACATAAGACCCGAGAGTGCGAAAAAGAGAGAAATGAAATTCAGACTACACAGGTCTAAACTCTCGCTGCACTCGACATGGGGAAAGAGGGGTATATCCACAGTTAACGTCTGTTTGCAATTGCCAGAGTATTGTTCGCGCCCTTTATTCCGAATAAATTCCCTAAATGATCTTATTACAGATGAGAGTAACGTGACATTTCTTAGTAACGTGCTGCCTGGAGGAATTTTCTTGCCTCGGTCTATCTTCACTGACTGTCTTTGTGAACGCAACTGATGTGCTTCTGATCTGCGTGGCTCAGACCCGCTTTCATGACCTGAACAGGAAAGACATGGAACTCATTTTGCATGAGTGTAAGATCAACAAAAGGATGGATGATCTCACTGCAACACAGTCGGATCATTCTCTGCGCTACAGAATGCGACAGAAATTCCACAGATTTTACAGCATGTGTGGAGAGATATTAACGTTTTATGTACAGTCACCTTTCTTCAACGTACTTCTGATGAGGGAATTGGAACTCAATGAGACGAAAGCGGAAAGTCGGGTGCTGCGGTTTGAGGGGGGATGGCGTGTGGGAGGAGGGCGGAGAAGTGACAGATAGTGTTCAATCCAGGCAAATGTGAGGTGATGCATTTTGGGAAGTCTAATTCTGGAGCGAATTTTACAATGAACGGAAGAGCCTTGGGAAAGTTTGATGAGCAGATAGATCTGGGAGTTCAGATTGAAGGTTGTTGTACAGGTGAATAGAGTGGCCAAGAAAGCATATGATACGCTTGTCTTCATCAGATGGCGTATTGACTATAAGAGCTGGCAGGTCATGTTAAAATTGTACACGACATTGGTTTGGGCCGCGTTTAGAATACTGTGTACAGTTCTGGTCGCCACATTACCAAAATGATGCTTTGGAGAGGGTGCAGAGAAGGTTTATGAGGATGTTGCCTGGCATGGAGGGTGCTAGCTATGCAGAGAGGTTGAGTTGGTTTAGTTTGTTTTCATGAGAAAAAAAGGATATTGAGCGGAACCTGACTGAGGTCTATAAAATCATGAAGGGTATAGATAGGGTGGATAGAGATAAACGTTTTCCCAGGATGAAGGATTCAATAACGAGAGGTCACGCTTTCAAGGTGAGAGTTGAAAAGTTTAAGGGGGATACACGCGGCAAGTACTTCACACAGAGGGTTGTGGGTGCCTGGAACACGTTGCCAGCAGAGGTGGTAGAGGCATGCACGGTAGATTCATTTAAGATGCGTTTGGACAGATGCAGGAGTAGGTGGGGAGGAGAGGGATACATATGCTTAGGAATTGGGCGACAGATTTAGACAGGAGACTTGGATCGGCTCAGGCTTGGAGCGCTGAATGCCCTGTTCCTGAGGTGTAATTTTTCTTTGTTCTTTGTTCTTTGAATTAAGGACCACTGTTGAAAAAAAAAAACCGTTGGTCTGTCATATCTTTTGTGCAAACGGACTTCATATTTTGTCTGGTCTACATCTGACTCGAGACCCACAGCAGGGTGATTCACTCTTAACTACTCTCCGACAATTTGGCTAACAAGTTCTCGACCAGACAGAAAATCAAATTTCCTTTAATGATTTCTTCTGAAAATTGTGTGTAATGGGATTGGCTGAATTGTTTCAAGGAAGACATTTGCAGATTTCAAATGCCTACTTTTAATCAATGTTTCTATATATCAGTCCGAACCTCTATTCGTTGTCCTTCGTTTCACATCACGTGAGAGATATTTAGTGGTGCAGTATTTCACAGTCTAAATGGAATTGTATCCTAAAGTTGGGCTAAATGTGCTGTTTCTCTGTATCTCTTTAAGAACTTTGTTTAGTTCAGTTGTACATCCATTATTATCCAGTGACGAAGGAGAGAAGAGAATTGATCACTTTTCACTGTTCCAAATCTTCCTACAAATTTCAGGAAGCATGTTAATATTCAACACCGTGTCAAATCCATCGTTGCAGATAACTCTACACAAAATCTTTAAAAGAAAATTCTGGGTCGCTCTCTGCCTGGATAGTGAAGTATTGAAGTAATGCAGTTTTCCCATTGAGAATTGGGGTTCTCGTGGCTCCTCATCAACACTTAAATTTTATATTTTAGGCAAGTGTTCATTAAATAAACACTGACCTGATTTCTGATTTTCTTGCAGAAAGTAGTTTATGGTATTAGGATGGCTGGTTTCTGTGCGTTTGTTGGTCATACTCAGCCTCCAGGTCATTTTCATTGTCACCAATTATCTGTCTACTATGTTCCTGGCAGATAAAGACATGATGACCGAGGATCACATTGTAAAACTTTCAAAGCTGCATTTCATTTTTCAGTTATCAATTCAAGCGCCTCAGAGGAAGAAATCGACATTTGTTTTCTCACAGAATGGAAGAGAACACCACTGAAGAAACGTAATTGTCTTCAAAACACCATTTATTTATCTCTCTATCTATTCAACAGGAACTATTTAGTTATTTGAACACTAAATTACTGAAGATAATTAATATCAATTTTATTTTGTCTGAATTGTTTGTAATGTTTCTTTTGAGTTGTAGTTAACCGACATCAAATGGACATTTTGATACCGCGATGTAAAAAGACTCATTTAGTACAGTGTGATATCATTTATTTCACAACTTACACAGATTAAACGCAATAAATTACTCAACAATTCTGAACAAGAGTCACTTTTTTAAAATGGTAAGGCTATTTTTTCTCCTCCCTAATGTGCCAGACGTGTTGATTTTGTCAATTATTTTATATTTTCATAATGTTACTGAAGATGCCGATGCACAAATCACAATTTGCGAGAGATTGCTGTATGATTGAACACGATACTCCAATTGAAAGAAACATCCAAGACCGAATTAGCGACGTGGAACATCGATGGGCTGTGTGTGGATTGTTTCCTCTACAGAACTTTCGTGGTGTGAAAAAAACCCTGTCATATTTCCCTTTGGTACGCTCTCTCGCATAATGTCACCATATCGTGTAATATTCTGGTCTCGCGGCTGAGAGAATTGTCAAGACATGTGGATATACCATATTGTAGTTTATGATTAAATTGCATCATATAGACGTTGTCGAGTTTAGTGGCTGCAACAGAATCCTCTGTTTTTCATATGGATTATCAAAATCACAAACATCAGGTTATCTTAGGTTTTTGAATGCAGGACGTGCTGTCTTTACTGAACGAGGTCGTCTTTACTCAATGAGTAATTGGGAAAACAGAAAACAATATCCACAGCAAAGTTGCTCCGAAAAGGTCAATATATGTGAATGGAGAAATGAGTCGGGTTTCATTTTTACCAGAAACAAGGATGTTTTCAGTTGGAGAACGAGGTAAAAGTAAAACATTGTTGGCTAAACCATTTTACGACAGAATTCATTTAATGGACAGCTGTCGAGCATATCTCCAAATTAATACCCAGGGAGATTTTACCATATTTTTCAATTCTGTTCTGAATTTTCTCTGAGTCGCTGCATAAATACAAGGGTTTAGAAAGCAATTAAATACTTCAAGATACCTCCCACTTCACTGGCCATAAATTCTGGGTTCGTGAACGTGCCTCGATAATAAACGGTGCTTGTTATTTTGGTAAGACCTAAGCTCACGGCATTTGTCTGCCAGAGCAAGAGAAAACTAACTGATATTGAGAATAATAAAATGATGGAATTCCTGCGGTTCTCCATTTCTGAGTAAATCTGATTCCCAATCTAGGCGCTCCGGAGTTTCCTGGAGCTTGAGAATCTCCAATTTAGTTTGTCGTTCTTATCCAACCTCCTAAACTTCCCCTGTCCCTACATTCTCGAGGCCAAGTCGGTCTCAGTATTTCCAGAAAGCTGGGGTTATTACGAATCTCTGCGTTATATCGCCTTCTGGTGTGCATCAGGAACACTTGCATATGTCTTCATCAAACCTTTTGTGTTTTGTCCATGCCAATAAACTGACAACTCAGTTTTTGAGATACTGGGTGACTCACTGGCACAGATAGTTGCTCAGGGCCAAAAGTTTGCAATCAGCCATAATACGTAAGTAAATGTATTTTGATGTTTTGTTTTTTAATAGTCACAGCCTCCCAGTCTCAGTTATCACTTTGCCTTTTCATTGCAGCTTCCCAAACTAAATGCTTAGAATTAGCAGTTGTTCCAGCTGGCTTTACAATGCTTTCACAACCTGTGATTTTTCGATGATATCTCTGCTTTCTGAATCTGCACCACCCTTCGTGCAGGGCAGTCTGTTCCATGGAAGGGTTCACGAGTGCATTAAGTGAATTCATTGCAAGAGCTGCCCACACGAAATTGGATGCTAGCTCACAGCCTGTCTGGTCGGATAAGTTTCGAGGGAGAATCAAGTCGATGGTCATGGGATTTCATTCACAGAAACATGCTACTACTTTGAGAGGTTTCTGTTACTGTTGTCACTGTGGAAAGATGTATATTATCTCACACAGCAAACATCACCTACCTCATCTTTCGCTGAACTGGTTGATTGCACAATTCTTTCCCGATTGGTATGCAATATTTTCTCTCAATCATGTATTTTATTGCACAAGACAACAAGTTATGTTAATAAAATGTCCATCAAATACAAGAACGTAATGTTTGTGAACTAATCACACATCTTTAAGTATTATCAAGGCATTTCATACTTTCACTCATGTGAAACTATTAAAAAGAGCGTGGTGATTCTGTTTGTTTACCAGCCTTATGCGTCCAACAGCTGTTTCACAGCCGTTCTTCCAGTGCTGCCATGTTTGCATCTCTTCTGCATCTTCTTGTATGGTTCACCTCCATTATTCGCATGAAACAGTGGCTGTCTGCGAATTGTATGCGTTCATCTGTATAGTCATCAGTGAGTTATGGACTAGGCCAGACGCCCTCAAAACATTTCAAAAATGTAGCCTCGACCCTGTGGATTTTCTACGAGTGATGTCGCTGGCCCAACCGCTGAAGTTAAAACAAGAAAGAACTTATTTGCAAGATTATCAAAGGTACGATAAATAAAAGAGCACAAAATGCAGAATACCTTAAACAATCTGTAAAGGAAACAGATGATCGCAACTAAATGAAGCTGTTCCAAATACCTGAAACAATCCCCATAAACACGCATTTGCAAAACAAGGGAAAACATGAAAGACAGGTTTTACATGAGTGAAGTTTGGAGAGAGGGAGGATCAGCATCGGCCTGCCCCTATCGGTAAAAAACAAACAAACCACAGAACAGCTGAGCTTGGAGAACTGTCTGCTTTCGTTGGGCAAATATGTTTTATTCAACTTGAATGCCTCTCGTCTGAGGAAGTATGTTAGCTGTAAACAAATTTGCCCTAAACCCTTTAAACAGAGATAACTTGGAACATGTGTAACAAGTCCCTCTGAGAAAAAAAAACAAGGACAACATAACTTGTCGATGGAGGAGCATAATCGAAAATATTTTACTGCAATGGATCCTAATGGACCAGGACACCTGTATGCCAATCAATCCTCTCCCTATCCCACAAACTATTTGACCGACTTGCAATCGTCGGCCTGCACCTGGAATACTTCCTGTTTGTTGCGATCTGTCCACATCACATTGGTCGCCTCAATTTCTCTGTTCCCACTTCTGCATTCCAGCCTAAGTCCCTCTGCACTGGCTGCACTCTCTGCTCCCAGATCCAACCCTGATTTTGTTTTTAAGAATGTCAAGAAGGATTGTGCTGCTGTTGTCTGGCCGACTGAACAAACATTACAGCTACTCAGCGCAAGCTTTTGGATAGTTTCTGCCTTCTCCACGGGGACCGTGACTCAACCATGGATGATCAGAACATAGTTTCCACAATGGTCACTAACTATGTTTCATCCTGTGATCTCCTGTCCACTGCCTCCACGCTCATAGTCTCCCAACCCTGCAAAAACGGTGTCGGCCTTCTTCCTAAAATACACAAACAGGTACTCTCCGGCACATCTACAGTTTCTGTCCAGTCTTGCCCCGTTAAACATGTCTGTTCCAAAATCGATTCAATGTTTGTCTCCTTTTTCGGTTCATTCTGACGTGCATCTGCAATTTCTCTGACGCTTTACTCCAGTTGCCAGTCTCCAGCCAGCTTCTCTTTACAACGGGACATGCAATGTATTTACTTGTCAAACCCCAGTCTTGTTCAGCCTGCTGTGGGAAGAATGTTATCAAACTGGAAATAGTACAGAAAAGAATTACAATCATGTTGCCAGGTCTCAAGTGTCTAAGTTATAGGAAGAGATATAAGGACAATCTCAGACTTTTTTTTTATTTCTTCAGAGCTTAGGGGATTGAGAGGGGATCTTATAGAAATGTATAATATCACAAAAGGCACGGACAGGGCAAATGCACCTGTGCTTTTTCCCAGCGTTGGGTAATCGAGGACTAGAGAGCATCAGTTTAAGTTTGAGTAGCAAACAATAAAATGGAACCTGAAGGGCAACTTGGTTGCACAAAGGGAGGTACGCATAGGAAGGAGCTACCAGCAGAGATGGTGCAGGTGGGTACAGTACCAACATTTAAAAGGCATTTGGAAAATTACTTGGATAGGACAGGTTTGGAGGGATTTTGGGTCAAGTGCAGATGAAAGGATTTGGCGTTGATGGACATTTTGTTCAGCAGGGACAAGTTTGCCATGAAGCGTCTGTCTCCATGCTGTTGGAATCTATGACTCTTTGAGAGGCAGTACCGTGACCTAATACCAATTCTTAAACACGATTTATTCAGAGGAACGTATAAGACTTATGCTACATTCACAGCAATAGTTGCAGTCCTAGTGAATCAGAGCAGCGGACAAAGGTGAAACTGTTTGATACGCCGAATCTCGTCCGTCGTTCAGCAATATCAGAACTGAGATCTGAGTTCCACTTCCCTGTCTGCAGCCCGTCATTATTGAGACTTTAAGAGAACAGAACTGGATCCATCTCAACTTTGAATGACCTAAAATTCACAGAGTTTCCACCACCCCATGTACAAGCAGTTCCCAAACTCGAACAACTTTCAAGGAGAAATGAATGCTCCTAAACGAATTCTTAATAAAATGACTACCTGGAGTCATCCAACAGAACTAAATTAGACTGTTTACATCAATGTTCGCAACACTGTTGAACTGAATACTTCAATGACCCCAAGAGTGTACTGAATGGTTCATAACCAGGATTTTTGAATCACCACTAAGACATGCAATTAGCCATAGTTAATGTGAACGTGGGTGTGTTAGATAGTCTCCACCACTTCCTTCAAAAATCCCTGTAGATACAGAGGGATACTATCACAGCCAGTAACGTATCATGCACTCATCCTGTTCCAACAGTGTTTGTCCATCTCACTGTGTCTCTGAGGGACTCGACGGAGGAAGTGGAGAACATTGCTTTTGCTGCGAATCGACCTTGTGCTTGTCCAGCCTATCGAGACATAGATTTTTATTTCTGGTTCGTGCATCTCTGTGAAATCTAACCGCAGGTGAGGGATGTACTGTTTTGCTATTTAATTTTGATTGATTTGCAGAACTTAATTCAGTCAGATTGCAGCTGAACGCACTCCACTCCGTTCGAAGTGGAAAGTTATTACCTCACTTTGGAGTCTTTACGATGAAGTGCTCAATGTAATTTTCGAAGTTATCCATTGTTAAATGGTATCGGCCAAGGAGCTGCAAGTTTTCTCATTCAAATGTTGAACAAGGAAAGGTTTTCAAATCTCACTTTGACTCGCCTTTTCAGATCTTTGCAGTCTCCACCAACCCCGCCACGCCCCCAAATAAAACAATTCCGGATACCCATTTCCCTCGATTTGTGATGAATTCCAAGAGATAACATTGCCCCCATTGTTGGGAGTGTCTTCAGCTGCCTGGGTTAAAATCTTCGGAATACCATCTGTGAACAGAGTCAATTCTTTTTTTCTTAGACAGACCTTATAATAATACTTCATGGACGTATCTTTTAATCACTCGTCAAGCTCTTTCCGTTTCTCCACATTAAGATCTCCTTTGTGTTCCCAAACTGCATCATGGAATATAGACGTTCAGAATCTGATTTCAGTTGCGTTATCCTGATGTTCACAATTTTTTGTTGCCAAGAAATGGTAGATCAAGCCCCTTTGGAGGAATGTGTTTGTGTATGAGGAAATTAACTCATAAGAAGGG
The DNA here is from genome assembly GCF_037043375.1 of Chiloscyllium plagiosum. NCBI lineage: Eukaryota > Metazoa > Chordata > Chondrichthyes > Orectolobiformes > Hemiscylliidae > Chiloscyllium > Chiloscyllium plagiosum. The sequence continues at coordinate 4,614,704 of NW_028270179.1, read as the reverse complement.
GAATCGCTCTTCATTCATAAACCTGTGATGACCGGGGACCGGATTCGATGGATTCCGCTCAATTCAACCCTTCCAGACAGAGGGGAGAGGGCTCAAGGATGCTGCATGAGAGAAAGACGAATGTTTGTTAACCTTAACCATTCAGCTGTGTCCCAAAGCACACACAGCTCCAAATGTTTCCGAGTGGTTTTTCGTCCCTATTGTCGATGACCAGTCAAAGCTATGGCTCCTCAACAACAGCCATCGTTCACTTATTCAGCAGGGTCTGGACTCTGAGACAAGGTTCCCCTGTGTGTGCTGTTCATCCGGATTTGAAAGATCGTTTTCATTCACATCCATTAGCCCAATGTGGCCGTGCATAATCTTTGTGTGTCCTAGCTAATCTCCCTGAATTTTATGACTTTCAAAATTGAATTCAAACCTTCACTTCGTTTTTGTTTTGCTATTGTATAGATGAACGATATACGAGGACAGTGTGCCATCACATGCCACTTGCAGAGTCTGGCTGTCAAGCTTCGACAAATGAGGCAACCTTCACTACAGACACTCAAGTTACATCAACCAGAGTACATGTAGTGCTTTTGACAACTTTCCGTGTTTCTTTCAGATGATGTGCAACATGTAGGCACTGAACGGCATCAGTGGAAGAGATTACTCCACCATGAACATATTGTTGATTGTGGGATTTTACAGTACATCCATCTGTTCTACTGTTCATAAAGTATAACAACTCACCAGTAATTCGTTGTTATCCCAAGAAACAGGGGGAATATTTCCCTTTCAACCTTCGTTTCCCTGGTCTCAGTTTTCTGCTTCTTCTGATCACCCCATTCATTCTTCATCATCTGTTTTGCCTCTCTTTCTCTCCGTGCCTATTGCTAACTCTGTCTCTATCTATGATTACAGCACTTTCATTAAACCTCTCTCCCAGTCTTCTCATACCTCCTTCCCCACCTTTCCTCTCTTAATTTTCATTATATCTTTCGTTCTGTATTCTGTGCTCTCCTGCAGTTTTACAAGATGATTCATCAGTTCCTTTGTCCCATGGTTGATTGCCCATTGAGAAGATGAGAGTGAACTGTTTTTTTAAAATAAATCAATAGATCTATAGTGCAGATACAGAGGAAATTCCAGGGTTTTGACCCAGTGACACTGAAGGGATGTTACAATATTTCCAAATCAGGGCAGTAAGTGGCTTGGAAGGGAACTGCCAGGTGGTAGTGTTCCCATGTATCTCCTGTCCGTATCCTTGTACATATTCGTCGGAAGAGGCTTTCGAAGCATATTAACAGAATTTCTGGACGGCACCTTTTTTGAGAATAATAGACAGAAAGCGGTGGATACATGTGAATGCGGACACAAAGCATCCCGTCTGTTTTACCTACATAGCTGGTGCCAAAGAGGTATAGTTTCTTTCTTGCATACCAATTTCCCTTTACGTTTGTCTTGGATCAAGAGGCCCGGTTTCAATGAGACTTGTAGTTGTAGTGTCCATCAGGTAATCAATTGTATCTTGAATGGTGTGGCGGTTCTTGAGTTTTAATGTAGCTGCACCCATCCAGGCAATTGACGAGTATTCTGTCGCATTTCTGACTTGTGCATATTTGATGATGGCTCATGAAGAACTTATGCTCGACACGTCGATTCTCCTGGTCTTCGGATGCTGCGTGACTGGCTGTGCTTTTCCAGCACCACACTCTCGACTTTGATCTTCAGTATCTTCAGTTTTCACTTTCACCCAGGTTTTGGAGGAGGTCAGGTAAGTCACACACTGCGGAGCTCTCAGCCACTGACGCGCCCTTCGAAGCATTGTACGCAGTTGGTGAATCCTGTTCAGTTTCTTGTCAATGGCAAATCCTTTGACGTTAGCTGTCAGGGCATTCAATGATGTCAATGCTATTGACCAATGTGTGGGGGGCGGGGCTAGTTAGATTCTGTCCCAATAGCCATTTCCAGAATATTAATGATTAAGGATTTGAGATGATCATTAGCACCAAGGACTGATGGTTAGATTCTCTCAAAGGTAACCTCGAATTTGTTGATACAGAGAGAAGAATGTGATTGAATGCCAAGGAGCCAGCGTTAATTCCATATGAATGGTAATGGCCAACATATTGATAGTTGGGTGAGGTGGCGTTCAGTGATGGCAGCACCATATTATTTCAAAGGGCGGTGGTGGGTGAGTCTTTTACTGGAGATGGTCATTTCCTGGCGTTTCTGTGACAGAGAAGGTCCTTGCCAGTTTTCAGCCAAAGTTTCAAATGTAAAGTCATTGCTGGTTTTCCAACATAGCCTCTGAAGTGAAACTCTCCTGTCGCCAGTCACCATCCTGTCTGTCACCCTTCAGTGAAATTGCAAAGGATGAACAGGTGTTGAATATGAGCTAATAGCTTGCTGCTTATTTACGGAATCAATGCATAAGCTCTCGAGTATTCTGTGTCCAATGTCATGAGTTTATTCCATCGCATATTGTGAAACGTTATGAGTACTTGTGGGGAGAGAAAGCAGACATGCGCACGCATATGCTTTCAAAGACGAATACACACTCAGACACGCAGGTGCACGCACAGCAAAAGCATGAGAGGAAAATTGAGAAGTAGAGAGAGAGGATGGAGGGACGTAACTGGTTAAGTCAACGAAGGCAGTTGATAGAGAAAGAGAGATATTGAGGATTGGACGAGAGGAGAGTGGAGGAATTGCAAAAGAGGGGGATGCATATGCAGAAAAAACTGAATAAATGCTAAAAAACACATAATACCAGTGTTAATATCCAACATAATAGTTGGAAACATTAGCTTTCTGTGTAAGAGCATAAGACACAAAATTTACAGCAAATGTTTAAAGCGTGATATTACTGGAACGACATGTAGATTTACGTATTCATGCGATTCAGACAACATTCCGTCTCTCACACACGTCAGGCGAGAATCTTCTGAGGCATGGTACATTCGAGGTACCGAGCAGAGGCTATGGCAACAGATGAATGAGCACTGCACAACAACCAACAAACACGAGTGTTCCCTCCTAGTCGGAAGAGCGAATGTAGGCCGTTCAGCCCATCGACTCTGTTCTGCCATTCAACTAGATTGAGGCAGATCTCATCATTCTCAATATAAATTTCCTGCCATTTTGAAATAATTCATCGATTGCCTACGTATTTGAAAATCTGTATATCTCACCGTTGAACATGCTGAATGATTCAACCTCGACAGCCCTCTGTGAGAAACAATTCCCTGTATTCACTACCCTATGATTGACGCAATTCCTTCTCAACTCTGTCTTAAATGAGCGATCCTGTATTCTGAGATGAGGACCTCTGGTTTGAAACAATCCCACAAGGGCAATCTTCCTCACATTAGTTACACTGGAATGTCCTTCAAGAGTGAATGATTCTTCAATAAGCTCAACTCTCATTCCTCTAAACTTCAATAAGTACACCCCCAACCTTCTAGAATTCTCCTCCTAAGACAATCCCTCTACAACTGGCAATGTATATGCTCTGCCACTGGCTTCAATTCCAGTCTATCTTTCCCCGGATGCCCATGACTTCACAAAATCCCTGTTATGCCGACTGGAATTTGTTTATCTTTAATGAAACGTCTTAAATTTCATACTCCATTGCCTTTGAAATTAAAGTCAGACACAGCCATGCATGTATCAAAAAACCTGTTGAAATGTTGCAAATCAATCTGCTCAGTGAATGTTATTGCGCAACATTAGAACAAGTAAACTTGAACCCTCCACTGCACTACGACAGCTCACTATCACTGGGTTTTCATAAGTCAATCGTTCGTGTGAGAGGCCATGGATCATCTTCTTGGCGAGCAATATTTGAATTAAGAAATATTGCAAGCGTACAATTTTCCTCCCGACTTGGAAACATGATAGGAATCTTGCTATGTGCAACATTATTCCTTTCCAGGATTACAGAAACAGGAAGGGTTGAAATGTTGATGTGAATGAGCACACACGATCAACCCGAGCGGCAGCAATAGCACAGTGGCCACTGTCCAAACTGTGCTTCTCTTGGTTGCCCGCGAGACGTTTTGCAGTTCTCTGCAGGGAAGATTAACTAAGGTACTTACAGATTTTGACTTCCACAGACGCCAAGATTCCAAGCAGCAAAAGCAGTGTCGCCCACATCATCACTGTCATTGTGAGTGGAAGATTGACAAGACTGATACACAAATCCTCATTGCACTTGTGCTTTTCATCACTGACACATTGATGATCGGCTCCAGTTTGGTTGGCATTAAAAGGTAGATCATTAACCGAGACAGGCAATGACTGGAATGAACAATTAAAACTATCTTTTGAAAGTTTATATTATGTACCAAATGAAGTTACTGGCCTGAGGAATAAGTGAACTGATGAGGAACGAAATAAATTATTGCTATGAATTCACGAACATGGTTTGTCCATTTTGGTACCGAGCCTGCTCATCCACTTGCAAAACCGTGTGTAATCTGTGGGTAATATCATATGCCTGCCTTGAGCCCGTATCCCGTGCCACCCTTGCTTAATAAAAACTTGTCTTTCTCAGATTAAATTTGCCAATTCGATTATGATCAGCCGGAAGTTGAGGACGAGAACTCGAACCCTACACTACTATTTGTGTATAGAAGAGTTTTCTGTTATCTTTCCTGAATGTCTGGCCAGAATTCTATACTATCATGTGGACATCGCTGACTGGTCCCCAAATTAATTGCCTGTTTATGTTAGACGTCTCGAGAAGGTGTTGGCGAGTTGCCTTCTTGAAAAGTTACAGTCCATTTGCTATAAGTTTACCAGCAATGCTCGAAAGGAGGGAATTCTCAGACGTTCTCCGAGCACATTTTTGACTTTTACTTTCATCTGTCGAAATAGTTTATCTTTATCTTGCTTGTCTTTTTCTATTGATGTCCCGAAGGTCTTGATTAGACCAAGCATTAAACTTTCAGATTCCAGAGATGAAATCCCGAATGTGTATCATCACTCCTTGGAAATTAATGCCTAATATTGAAGGTTTCTGCTTGTACCCAGGTAATGAACTCCTTCCAGGGCCTAGATCTCCTTTCTGCCGACGATAGCAGAATGAATGATTTCTCTCTTTGGGTATTCCCAGAGATTTGGAGTTCTGGTGCGATCCCTCATCTTCTGGAATGGGCTCTGTCAATGGGCACTGTACGCAGACCTAGAATAACAGATTCCCCGCAGTGTGGAAGCAGACCATTCGGTCAATCATGTCCACATCGACATCCTGAAGATCATCCCACGCAGACCAACCACCTGTAAACGTGCATTTCCGATGGGGAAATCAAAATAATATGAACATATTTGGACTGTGGAAGGCGGATCTCCTGGAAGAAACGCACGCAAATACTGGGAGATTGTTCCAAAAGTCAGTCACAATGTGTGGAATCAAGACAATGTCCCTGGCACTGTGAGGTAGCAAAGCTTTCCAATGATCAACCATGCCACCCAATTGCAGAGATCGATTGCAGAAATATTTGGGAAAATAACAAAACAGCCACATACGCAGAACAAAGGGGGAAATGGAAAGTATTAAATAATGTGTAGTTTGATGAGAGTTAGTCAACATGGCTTTGTGAGGGTCAGGTCATGCCACACAAGCCTTTTGTAATTATTTGTGAAATTGACAAAACATAATGTTTAGTGTCGTGCAGTGGAAGTTGTCTAAAGCTTTCATATCGTTACTGCAATGAGGTGATCGGAACTGAACACAATAATCCAAGTGCGGTCTACAGAGGACTTTACAGAGCTGCAGCATAGCCTTGCGGCACTCAATATCAGTTGCCTGCGCTTGAATGCCCAACACACTTGTGAACCATCATTACAACTATATCAATTTAAGTGGCAACTTTGAGGGATCTACGCATGTGAATCCCAAGATCACTCCATTCTTCCACATTTTAGCCTTATATTCTGCATTAAAAATCGAAATTTCACAATGCATCGCACTATATTTTTTTCCTGGCTGAATTCAGTCTGCCACCTCTCAGCCCAAAACTGCATCCTGTCAATGACGCATTGCAACCTACAACAGCCATATACATGCCCACAACTCAACAACATTTGTGCCATCTGCAGACTTACTAACCCACTTTTCCAGTACCTCAAAAACTAATTTAGAAAAATCATAATGTGCAGTCATCTCATAACAGGCCCGTGCAGAACAGCACTGACTGTTCTTCAGACTTAATGATTTCCATTTACCACCACTTCTGTTTTCCAAGTGGCAGCCAATTCTTGATCAAAACAGACAAATTTCCCTGTATTGCACGTCTCGTTAGTTTTTGACCTAGCCTCCCATGTCCAAACGCCTAATGTTATCAAAAACAATATTTCCTCAGCTCAGGCATAAGTGACACACACATTATCTGGAGAATGTGAGCCCAGTTGTAGCCACTCCATCCAAGGGAAGGAGAATGCCTCTCAATAACTCCACTCTCACACTGCCTCCTCACGTCAAGCGATTCAAAGAGCAGAAATGGGAAATGAGGGATATGGACAGACAGTCGGAGAATGTAAATGACTGTAATGTGAATACACACATACAAAGAGAAACAAATAGACACTCATATTGAAGTAGACATTGAAAAAATAGAATTCTCCATTGGAAAAAAAAGCGAATAATTCATGCACATCCTTTCACAAGCTCCCGGCAGCTGAAGCATCATTCGAGCCAATAAAGTCCATTTGAAAGGTGAAGGTGAGGGTTGTCAGCTTCTGAGAATGTTTGGTATAGATGTTGATTCCGCAGTTAATACTGATCATTTCGCCAGCATTATAATATAAAAATACATAATTAACCTGTTTTTTTCTCCGCTAATGGTTACAGGCCTATTGAGTTACTCTGTCATTCCCGGATTTGTTTTTGCATTTCCGTCATTCAGTGGTGTTTGTTTCGAGGTATCATGAATCATGCTTGGGACAAAAATTGATAATTTCTCACCGACACATTAAATTTCATGCTTTAGCACCGCTGTCATGTTGCAGCCATACAAAGCGCTGGTTAGACAACACATGGAGCATTGTGTTCGTTTCTGGTCGCCTTGTTATAGGAATAATCTGGAAGCTTTAGAGAGGGTGCAGAGGAGATTTATCAGGATGTTGGGCATACTGAAGGGCATGTCGAATGAAGAAATGTCTCAGGAGCTCGGGACTTTCTCATTGATGTGTAAAAGAATGATAGGGGACCTGTTAGAGGTGTTTCAGATGATGAGGGCTATAGATAGAGTGGAAAGCCAGAAACGTTTTCTGAGGTGGAAATTGCTATCTCGAGAAAGCATAATTTAAAGGTGATTGGAGGAAGGTTTAGGTAAGATGTCAGAGAATGGTTGATGCGTGGAATGCACCAGCAACTGTGGTAGTAGAGACAGAAACATTGGCGGCATTAATCGATTCTTGGATCGGCGCATAAATAATATAAAATAAAGCATTGCAAACAAATTGGTCTTAGAGTCGAATTTAATGTCGGCACAAAGTCGAGGTTCGAAAAGCCTGAACTTTGCTGCACTGTTCCATGCTCCATATATACCGTTAAAGGAAAGTAATGCAGGTTTGATAACTGGACAGTACCCATTACTGTCTTTGTTTTGCTGAATGTTATGTTCCCTCCATCAGTCTCTCTCTCTCTCTCTTTCTCTCTCTCTCTCTCTCTCCCTTCATTAGTTAAAACAATCAGACTGGGTGAAGCATGTGTTACCTTTCTGCTGCTCTTGTTTAATGAGTTGTCAACTCGATACACAAAAGATGCTGCAATGACTTTTTTTGACGTGTAATTATTATTGACAGAATGGCACTTGAAATTATAAAGAGAAAGCTGGTAGACTGACTTCAGCCCGGAGATGTGAGACACTCAGTGGAGAATGTGGAAGGCACCAGTCGTAGCACTCGATGTCCTGATGCTCATATGGTCCATTGCTTCAGCTGCACATTTAGAACTTCCCGAAATCGAAGGCTATTATATTTTTTCTCCCATTGCATCATTCGTAGGGAAACGAGAAGCATTTCAGTTCCACCCACCTCCTCTAAACTTACTAAGAGTCTGTAAACTCGGTAAATTTTCAGGTTTTCTCATTTTTCTTCTTCTCTCCCTTTGAACAGTCCTGTGCTGGCTTTCAGATTAGCGGCGTATGTCTCATCGGGCTGTTGCATGCTCCTCCTGTAGAATGTGGCAGGTGAGAGACACTTGACATGTCTCTGCCGATCACATCTGCGGGAAGTGCACCTAACTCCAGCTCCTCGAAAACCGAGTTAGGAAACTGGACCACAAGCAGTATGAACTACGGGACATCCGGGAGACTGAGGGAGAAATTGAGAGGATGTACAGGGAGGTGGTCACTCCTCGGACACAGGATAAGGAAAGCTGGGTTACAGCCAAGGGTAGGAAAGCGAACCAACAGATAGAGCAGGGATCCCCTGTGACCATTCCCCTCAGCAATAAGTATACCGTTTTGAATACTGCTGGTGGGGATGGCCTGCCAGGCAAAAGCAATAGTTGTCAGGTCTTTGTCACTGTGCTTGGCAATGTGGCTCACAAGGGAAGGGGGAAGAAGAGGAAAACGTGAGTGGTAGGGAACTCAATAGTTAGACTGATTGACAGGTAATTTTGTGGTCAGGAATGGGACTCTTAGAAGGTATTTTGCCTCCCCGTTGCCATGGTCTGGAATGTCGCCGAGCAGATTCTGAAGGTGGAGGGTGAGCAGCCAGAAATCGTAGTACGTAGTGGCATCAATAATATAGCTATGAAAGGGATTGAGGATCTGCAGCGTGACTACAGCGAGCTCGGTTGGAACCTGAAGAACAAGCCAAGTAGAGTAATGATCTCGGGTTTGTTACCGGTGCCAAAAGATAGTGAGTTGAGGGACAGTTAACGAATACAGCTTAACGCGTGGCTCCGAGGCTGGTGCAGGAGGGAGGGCTTCAGATACCTCGTCCATTGGGACACCATCTGTGGAATGGGGACCTGTACATGAAGGACGGTTTGCAACTGACCTGGAAGGGCACAAATGTGTGGGAGATTTGTTTGACAAGGGGTTCCGAATCACAGCTAGAGATCTCAGCTGGGGATAGTTGCAGATGGGGCAGTGACACAATGTCGTGAATCTATCAGGAAGTTTTCTCACGCGATGAAACGGAGGGACCAGTTAAAGAGTGTCTGCTTTAACGCAATGAGTGTCAGAAATAATAGAGACAGACTTAGAACATGAATCCGTACTTGGGGCTATTTTGTCCTGGCCATTACGTAGATGTAGGTTTCACAGGGGAAGGAATGGTTGTTTGCTGTTCCAGGGTTTAGAACGTTTAAAAAGAACAGAGAGGGTGGAAAAAGAGGTAGGGTTGGAGAATTGCTGATCAGAGAGTGCACCACAGATGTAGAAATGAAGGCTGTTGAGGAAGGTTTGTCTTCTGAGTCAGCTTGGGTGGACGTTAGGAACAGCAAGCGATCAACCACCTCGTTGGAGTTTTTCTAAAAAACCCCTAATAGCAGAAGAGAGATTGAATATCTCGTTGGCCGGCAGATTTTGGAAAAAAATGAGGATATGGCAGGGTGATTGTTATGGGTGATCCCAACTTTCCCAATATCCACTGGGACCTCCTTAGTACAGACAGTTTGGATGGAGCCGTTTTAGTCAGCTGTGTTCAGGAGCGTTTCCTGACTTAGTATGCAGACAGACCGACGAGATGAGAGGCCATTTTGTATTTCGTGCTCGGCAATGATCCAGGACAGGTGTCAGATCTCGCGATGTGAGAACACTTTGGTGACAGTGATCACAGCTGTCACACGTTTACCATAACCTTGGCGAGGGAAAGGAGCAGTCACCGAGGGATCAAATTGAATTGGGTAAAATGAAATTATGACGCGATCATGAAAGGAGTTGGGAAGTAAAGACTGGGAGTAATTGTTCCACAGAAAGGACACAGCAGACACGTGGAAACTTTTTAAGGAACAGTTGGTGCGAGTGATGCACGAACTTGTTCCTCTGAGATAGATAAAAAGGGGTAAGATTAAGGAACCTTGGATGACGAGAACAGAGGAACTTCTCATCAAAAGGAAGAAGGCAGCTTATGTAAGGTGGAGGAAATAAGGATTTAGCACACCTTTAGAGGATTGTAGGCTTGCTAGAAATGAGCTCAGAAATGGACAGATGAGAGCCAGGAGTGGGCACGAGAAAAGGCTTGGTAAGAAAGATTAGGGAGAACCCAAAGGCATTTTACTCATACTTGAGGAACAAGAGAATGATCAGGGAGAAGGTAGGGCCGTTCAGGGATAGCGTAGGGAACTTGTGTGTGGAGTCTGAGCAGATGGGGGAAGCCCTAAATGTTTTTTATTAACTTCGGTTTAAACTTAGGAAAGGGGCCTTGTTGGAAATGTTAACTTTGAAGCGCTGTGATACAAGCTTGAACAGATCAAGGTTGATGATGTTGATGTGCTGGAAATCTTCTCAAACATTAAGATTGATAAGTTCCCAGATGTCAGACCAGATTTATTCTAGACTGCTCCACGAAGCGAGAAAAGACGTTGCTAAGCCGCTGGTAATAAAATAATCTTTGTCTCCTCAGTCTCAACGGGAGTCGTATCAGAGGATTGGAGCGAGGGGGTTATTGTTCGTTTATTCAAGAAGGAGAGTAGGGAAATCCCTGTCAATTACATACCAGTCAGTCTTACGTCTGTGGTCAGCAATATTCTGGAAAGAATTCTGAGGGCTAGGATTTATGACCATATGGAAAAGCAGAACGTGATTAAAGACAGTCAACATGGCATTGTGAGGAGCAGGTCATGCCTCACAACGTATTGAGTTATTTGAGGTGACAAGACTGGTCAATGAAGGTCGAGGGGTGCATGTGGTATATATGGATTTCATCAAGGAAATTCATAGGTTCCCCATGGTAGGCTCATTCACCAATTCAGGATGTATGGGATCCAGAGAGATGTGGCTGCCTGAATTCAGAATTGGTCGGTTGACAGAATGCAGAGAATGGTTGTGGATGTAATGTATTGTGCCTGGAGGTCAGATTTGAGTGGGGTCCCGCAGGGCTCTGGTAAGGGGTTTGTGTTTATATAAATGACTTGGATGAGGACAGTGAGGCGTGGGTTGGTAAATTTACCGATTCCACAAAGGTTAGAGGTGCCGTTGATATTATCGAAGGCTATTGCAGGCTGCAGAGGGATCTGCGTGTGCAAGTACATAGATCCCTCAAAGTTGCCACGCAATTGATACGGTTGTTTAGAAATCACATAGTGTTTTGCATTTCAATAGCAGGGGGATCGAGTTTAAGAGCCACGTGGATTTGCTACGGGTCTGCAATTCCCTGGCGTGACCGCACTTGTAGTATCGTGACCAGTTCTGGTCACCCTACTATAGGAAAGATACAGAGGCTTTGGAGAGGGTGCAAAGAAGGTTTACCAGGAATCTACCTGGACTGGAGGGCTTGCCTTATGAAGAGAGGTTAACTAACCTCGGATTTTTTCTCTGGACAGAAGGAGGAAAAGAGGTGACCTGATCAATGTATACAAGGTAATGAGAGGCATGGATCGAGTCAATAGCCAGAGAGTTTTCCCCAGGTCACGATTGACTGGCATGAAGTATGATTGTTCTTAGATATTAGGACAAAGGTATCGAGGGGATGTCAGCGAAGGTTCTTTGTGCAGAGAGTTGTGAATACATGGAATGTGTTGCCAACTGTGGTGGTGGAAGCAGAGTCATTAGGGACATTTAAGCGACTGCTGGACATGCACATGGATAGCAGTGAATTGATGTGTGCGTAGGTTGTGTTATTTTATTTTATATTAGGATTCATCCTTGGCAAAACATCGTGGGCCAAACGGCCTGTTCTGTGATGTACTTTTGTAGATCTCGATCCATTCCGACATCACAGAACACTGTATCAGCACTAAGTCAAATTTTAAATATATTTCTTTTGTTTTCATATCATTGACTTTCTCCAAATAAAACCAAAACTTTATTGTTCGATAAAAATTATTTTTGCAATTTATTCGTTCACAATCTTCCACTAATGTCCACTTTTGCCAGTCCTCCGCACACTGATCAATGCCTTTTCTTGACCTCACCCATCCCCTCTTCTCTGTGATCATCTGGGCCACCCCTTTACTTTGAGACCAGGCTTACCCCATGTATCAGAAATCGGAAGAATGAAACCAAAAGATAGTAAATTTATTTTGTCCAGAATGTGAACATTTAGCTCTTGACCTAATACTGGTTCTAAGTTGATATTACCGGGGAGTTGAGAATAATTAGTTATATAAAATGTATCCTCCAAGGAATCCAATATAAACGAAGGAAGTGTTTCTGCAACCATAGAAAGCATCATTGAGTCTGGCGTTGGAAAATTGTGGAGAGTTTTGATCGCCTTACTTGAGAAGTTATATATAGTTATACGGGAGGCAATTCAGAGGGGGTTCAGTCAATTTATTCTCTAGTGAATATGTGTCTTATGAAGAAAGTTTAAGCTGGTAAGGCCTTGAATGTGCCAGCAGTTAGAAGACTGAGCGGAGGTCAAATCGAAGTCTGCAAGATGTACGTACGACTGAGAAAGTAGACATAGAACGGATAATTCATCAGATTGGGCAATGTAGAAGGATAAATACACGTTTTAGAATAAAGGGCACACATTCAAAGCAGATATAAGGGAGAATTTATTTTCCCAAAGTGTCGTCGATCTGTGGAACGCACTGATCGAGACTGCAGTGGATGTCGGGGCACTAAGTAAATATAAATAGGAGGTGCTTCAGATTTTTACCCGAAAATGGGTTGAAGGGAGGGGACTTGAATGCTGAGTTGGGGTTGAGATAAGTTCAGCCACGATTGGATTAAATGATCTCAGGCTTGAGGAGTTGACTATCCTTCTCGTTTTCCTAGTTCAGCTTCTCTCACACATCATGTTTAACGCTGGCCTTGATTATTGTGATGAGACACCGGCATGTTCCCTCAACACCTCCATCCAGCGACACCATTCTATTGCTTCCACAATGCAGAAATCATTCAAGATCTTACCTGCACTGTCTCCAATAGGCTCGCCTGTGCCAAACAATAATCACAGATTTGATGATGTTCTTCTGTATTTGTATTCAAGCAATATTTGAACTTCAAAATCATTTGTATTTGAATTACTTGAAGGCAGGCTACATTCATCTTACCCTTCAGCACCATCAGACATCCAAATGTCCCATTTATCTGTTTTCCACAAATTGCAGCAGTTGGGACTCAGAATTAGATAAAAGAAATCTGAGGGAAACTATTGATGGGAAGTTGTAACAGGGAATTCGGATGATTTGAAAGGCAATTAGGGGGAAAAATCAATTTGGTTTGTTGAAGATCATGGTTTGAGGATGCTGTTTGAGTTAATGGACAATGCTCGTTGTCGACAAAGCAAACACGTTAACATGGTATAAGTAAATTTCAAGAAGTCTTTATATAAAGTGCTGCACCGGGGAAAAAGAATGTCCGGTTTGCAAGGGTGGTGTATAGGCATGGAGAGAAGAATGACTGGTCTAGCAGGAAATACAAAGGAGCTATGAGTAGGACGTGTTCAGCTTTGCAAGTCATGCGACATAGGGTATGGGCTGGAACCTTAAATGTTTGCTGTTTTTACAAACATTTCACACAAAGGGATGCGAAGTACAATTTCCGAATTTGTGGACGGCAGACAGATAACCCGACAGAAGAAAAAGTAACAGCTCAAAAAGGCAGTTCTTAACATGACTTCAGAATTGGATTTATCTTTGATAAGTTGAGGAAACCCAATTTGGAAGGAGGATCAAGGCAGGAGAGTACGCGTGACTTCTGTGTCATGAGGATCCTCTAAGGAATTGAGGTACCTTCGGGCCTTTGTCAATGTGTTAATGGTATAATTAAGAAGGACCGTTTTCATTAGCATTCAAGGCATATATTATAAAAGCAGGAGGTTTTGCTTGATCTGGAGATAACTTCTGTTTGGGCACAGCTGAATATTACTCGTAGTTCTGGTCACTACACGAAAGGAAGGACATATTTGTACTGGAAGTGGAAAAGAGGAGCTGGCAAGCTCAATTGGGTCTCGAGTTTGCAGTGAAGCAGTTTCTCCACTCTCCGTCTTAATTCATTTTATTCTCAAACTATGTTCCTTCGTTTTAGATAGCCTGATGTGAGGAAACATCAGCTCGACCATAAATGTGTCTTTCTTTTAGACAGTTCCTACAGATTGATAGAATCATACAGTTTGGAGAATGTTCCTGTATGAACATGGAAGTGAATACAAATGGAGGTAGTCGTGCTTCAGTTATGCCGTACATTGGAAATATTGCATCTGGAGCACCGAGCAGTCAGCAATTTCAGATGATTCGAAACTTGGCAGAAATGTAAACAATGGGGGGGCGGCGCAGAGATCCAAAGGGACACTGGCAAATTGATGGATTGGCCGGTAGGGGGAAGACACTTTTCAATTCCGAGAAATGTGGAGTGATGTATTTCGTTTGAAGAACACTTACAGTCAAAATAATATTGGGAAGAAGTGGTACAGGTAGGAGAAATTAAAGGAGGGGGTGATTGCAGATGCAAAGGGACATTCCTGTATCTGCACGCAGGTAATAGACCTTGGCAGAAGACAGCGAGAGAACTGCAAAGAAAGAATAAATTAGGTGGACTGTTCTCTCTGGAGAGAAGAACGCTGAGAGGAGATTTGACGGAGATTTTCAAAATCATGGCAAGCAGGCGGAACTGAGCAGAAAGGAAGAAGGCTTTACCATTTGTAGAAGAACAAGCATCAGAGGGGTGTACATTTAAAGTAGTGTCCAACTGATTCAATCATGAAATACTTAGCGTTTGGAATACATGGCCTGGAATTGTAGTCAAAGCAGGCTCAATTAAAGCTTTCAATACTGAACATAGATATTTGTTGGGATGGAAATGAGAGGCAGTGACCTGGGAAGAGAGTCAGGAAATTTGCATCAGTTGACAGAACAGGAGTGTGCACAGCGGGTCGAACAGCATCAGTGTGCGCCCTAAATAATCTGGGCGACTCGTTACCTGATAATTCGACTTTCTCCGCCCTGCTTTCACAAAGAATAAAGAACAAAGAACAAAAAAAATTGCAGTCTAGGAACAGGGACTTCGGCCGTCCAACCCTGAACCGATCCAAATCCACCGAGCAGATCAGACATATAAAACAATCCTTGCTTCCTTGCAGATTATGAAAACGATTGTAAAAATGCTGGTAGGATGTGCTCTTTCAATGTGTGCCCAGCACTTCAAGTGGAATCTGTCCAGAGGCTGTGCCCATCTGAACAACACCGTTGTAAGAATCGGCGATCTCAGGCACAATTCCTTCACGAGAACCATGGGGATGCTGACTTTGGTTGATTCTTGAGTTGACTGGAAGCTGTGTCAGGTCGTACTCCTAAACTTGTTCTTCACTGAGAATTATAAATTAAAACTCGTGAATTGTTAACCAGTCCTTGAACGTGTCCCATTTTAGCCACATGCACGATGAACGCTGGCAGAACATCTGGCAGTTGCAACGTGGAGAGAGCGAGAGAGAGAGAGAGAGAGAGAGAGAGAGAGAGAGAGAGAGAGAGAGAGAGAGAGAGAGAGAAGCAGAGTTAATATTTCGAATCTGGTCGGACTTTTCTGCACAGAGAAACCCAACTGTTCTGGCAGCAAATATGGACAGAGAGAAGAAGAAGATGGATAAATAGAAGAAGAAGAAGAAGAAGAGGACTGAGGGTGCATTGAGAGAGAGAGAGAGACAGAGAGAGCAAAAGAGAGAGAACGCAGAGGGAGAGGCATTGTTCAAGAGGTTAAGAAAAAGAAGGAAGCATATGTCATTTATAGACAGAAGAGTGTAAAGGAAGCAGGAGGATGCTTAAGAGGGAAATCGGGAGGGCAAAAAGGGGACATGAGATAACTTTTGCAAATTGAATTAAGGATTTTCCTAAAGGTTTTTACAAATATATTGAGGACAAAAGGGTATCTAGGGAGAGAATAGGCCGCCTCAAAGATCAGCAAGGTGGCCTCTGTGTGAAGCCACAGAAAATGGGGGTGATACTAAATGAGTATTTTGCATCAGTATTTACTGTGGAAATGGATGTGGAAGCTATAGACTGCAGGGAAATAGATGGTGACATTTTTCAAAATGTCCATATTACAGAGGAGGAAGTGCTGGATGTCTTGAAACGGTTAAAGGTGGATACATCCCCAGGGCCTGATCGGGTGTACACGAGAACTCTGTGGGAAGCTATAGAAGTGATTTCTGGGCCTCTTGCTGAGATATTTTTCTCATTGATAGTCACAGGTGAGGTGCCGGATGACTGGAATTTGGCAAACGTGGTGCCACTGCTTAAGAAGTGCGGTAAAGTCAAGCCAGGGAACTGTAGACTGGTGAGCATGACCTCAATGGTGTGCAAACTGTTGGAGGGAATCCTGAGGGACAGGATGTACATGTATTTGGAAAAGCAAGGACTGATTCGAGATATTCAACATGGCTTTGTGCGTGGGAAATGATGTCTCGCAATCTTGATTTTGTTCTTTGAAGAAGTAACAAAGAAGATTGATGAGGGTAAAGTATTAGATGTGATCTATATGGACTTCAGTAAGCCATTCGATAAAGCTCCCCATGGAAGACTAATTAGCAAGGTTCGATCTCATGAAATACAGGGAGAACTAGCCATTTGGATACAGTACTGGCTCAAAGGTGGAAGACAGAGGGTGGTGGGTTGATTTTCAGACTGGAGGCCTGTGATCAGTGGCGTGTCGCAAGGATCAGTGCTGGGTCCTCTACTTTTTGTCATTTATGTAAATGATTTGGATACGAGCATAAGAGGTACAGTTTGCAAGTTTGCAAGTGACACCAGAATTGGAGGTGTAGTGGACAGTGAAGAGGGTTATCTCAGATTACAACAGGATCTGGACCAAATGGGCCAATAGGCTGAGAAGTGGCAGGTGAAGATTAATTCAGATAAATGCGAGGTGCTGTATTTTGGGAAAGCAAATCTCAGCAGGACTTATACCCTTAATGGTAAGGTCCTAGGGAGTGTTCCTGAACAAATAGACCTTGGAGTGCAGATTCATAGCTCATTGAAAGTGGAGTCGCAGGTAGATAGGATAGTGAAGATGACGTTTGGTATGCTTTCCTTCATTGGTCAGAGTATTGAGTACATGAATTGGGAGGTCATGTTGCGGCTGTACAGGACATTGGTTAGGCCACTGTTGGAGTATTGCGTACAATTCTGGTATCCTTCCTATTGTGAAACTTGAAAGGGTTCAGAAAAGATTTCAAAGGATGTTGCCAGGGTTGGAGGATTTGAGCTATAGGGTAAGGCTGAAGAGGCTGGGGTTGTTTTCCCTGGGGAGTCGGAGTCTGAGGGGTGCCCTTATAGAGGTTTACAAAATTATGAAGGGCATGGATAGGTGAAATAGACAAAGTCTTTTCCCTGGGGTCGGGGAGTCGATAACTAGCGAGCAAAGTTTTATGGTGGGAGTGAAAAGATATAAAAGAGTCCTAAGGGACAACTTTTTCACGCAGAGTGTGGAACGTATATGGAATTAGCTGCCAGAGGATGTGATGGAGGCTGGTACAATTGCAACAGTTAAGAGGCATTTGGATGGCTATATGAATAGGAAGGGTTTGGTGGGATATGGGCCTGGTGCTGGCAGGTGGGACTAGATTGGGTTGGGATATCTGGTCGGCATGGACGTGTTGGACCGAAGGGTCCGTTTCCATGCTGTACATCTCTGTGACTCTATGGCTCTATTCGAGGGACAATCATAGAACACGATTTGGAGTCAACACATTGATTATTTGATTGCTTGGTTTACTCTAATTAAATAGTTTGACATTCAACCAGATTAATACTATCATGGGAGCGTTTGCTCAATATGAAAGCTGCATGCATTATACATTTGACTATTTTTCAGCAGTAAAATTCATTCAGTCTATAAGATCAGAGCCGATTTATCAAAATGAAGTAGTCCAAAACCTTACAGGTAGAGCGTATTTATTTCCGTGACTTGCAGCTGTTGGTGATTCTTGTAAGGCTATCACGCCAGTGTTTCCTATGTAAGGTAATATTGAACTATACTGTAGTGACTTGTATGAAATTTAACATACTTGCCAGAATTGTTCCATTTCCAAGCAAAACCTTTCTCTCAGTGGCTGACCGGTAAAGTTATTTTTTGACTACGAAACTATGACTACAGATTCGTAAACACTCTGAACATTCTGCAATTCTAAAATATATGACTTGCACGAAATTATTTCTATTGATTAATACTGTGGCAAGTATTGTTTGAAAAAAAAAGTCCTTGAATTATTTGATAAATATCCTTGAGGTCGTTTAGGAATTTTCTGCAGGAACTACATTAATGAGATGATTAGATGTCTATGTAAGCCACTATGTGATTATCTTTTCTTGAATATCGTATTTATGTGTCTACTAATTGCGAAACCCTAACATACCTTTCAAATATTGGTGATCCATTGAACCCTTTCTCATTTAGCAAAGTTTTGATTGACTGCAATCTGAGTACACTCAACAACTAAGTTTAGATATTTTTTGTCATATCATCCCGAGCTGTGAGACAGAGGCAATAAGTTCATAAACATTAGGGCAAGTGATCACATTTTCTCATTTCTCTGGTAAAATTGTGATATGCATTAGTATCTTGGATAAGTATTCGCGCTGCATTATATCCATAGGTTGGTGCAATATAATACTACAATATGAATGTTTGAATTATCTTCCAATCAGTTGAGAAGGCTGTTCTGTGTTCAGTCTGCGGTTATTTGGGCGTAGTATTCCCATGTTGATCTTGCCTCGTGTCGGTTTTGTGTATTGTAAACTGCGTGGCTTACTCTGTCCAGATACGTTTCGCCCTACCATCTGCATGTCCTTGATAACTATGATCTGCTTGCACTGATCGCAAACGAATCTTTTCACTGCATCTAGTTATTCAGGACAATAAATCAAATCAAGTCGAATCAAATCATAGATTTTCCAAAAGAAAGCAGAATAATACTGTGGTAATAAGATGCAAAATGACGATACACATTCAGGAATAAAAGAAATTTCAAATTCAAGTTACTAGCAATATAATGGAAACAACCGACAACACTTCCACCATCCTACGACCACACGCACTGTTCTCCTTTTGCAGTACCTTGGTTTAATTTCTCTGCAGATCAAATGTGAAAGCAACTGTGAACCAAACAAAACAGGGAAACGTCGATAGAAACAGGAAAATTCTGAATGTGTACCGACATATGTTGGCCAATAATGCAACTGGGGAGTGAATAATGTTAATTCTTTCCAGGTGGATAGTGAAAATGACAGGTAATAGATCTGTTGCTGGTATTGCCATCAAATAGGAAGTGACGAATTTGGAGAGTCTTCAGCCTTCGAGGTGCACGATCACAGTTTCAATTACAAGGGACAACGATTCGGGGTAAGGGGGGAAGTTTAAGAGATGTGCCTGTTGGAATTTTTCCACACAGAGAGTGGTCGGAACCTAATCGCTCTGCCAGAACAGGTGGTGGAAGCACTTCTTGGTTGGCAATATATATGAGTCATGTGGATGTTGATATGACTGGGGATTGAGTAGAGGGATAGAGACCGAATAAGGGCTGAAGGTATGTTTTTATTTTATTGTTGCATTGTGATCAGCACAGGCTTGGACGACCAAAGGGCGTGTCACTGTGATGTATTTCACTTAAGTTCATTGGTTTTGTTGTTAACACATCAAAGAAGCAGAAACAACACATAAGTGAAAATGACTGTAGTAGATCCGTTATCACTGTATTTCCATCAATTATGAAAAGAATCATTCTCTGATCCTGTGGCAAACTGTTATTTTTAACAAGTATTTATTTTGGCAGGAAAATAAGTAGCCTGGTTTTCAAAAGAGATGCACGAATGTTCTTATTAATCAATGTGAGTGCATTATCCCATTTTATTTTCTCCCACTTCAATGGGAAAACTGCAGATTACAATTAAAAATAGAAAAAAACAGAGGTCTTGGTAAATAAAGCTAAGGTTGCGTCTCCTGAGGCAGCTGGAATTCTGATACGGCCTAAAGATCGTCTTCTGTTAAATTTCATGTGGTTATGGTCACTAAAATATTCGCTGATGTAAATTGAGTTCATTTCCACTTACTCTAAATTCAACAGATGATTTGATGATTAATGATTATTTTACTGAGCGTGCCTTATTTATATTCCAGGGGAAAGTTATATGTTTCTTTATGGCATGTGAAATACTCAGGCACATAATATCATACTAAATGATTGTGGAAACTGAAACTTTCTGATCACCCTATGATTGAACATGGGTGACAATTAAGCTGAATGTTCGACTCTTACCACTCTTTGCGTGAAAAAAGAACACTTGCCGCACATCTCCCTTAAATTGTCCTCCTCTTACCTTGAAGCTGTGCCCCCTTGTAATTGAAACTGATCCCAATTCGAGAAAACTGAAGCCTCACTAACACGTCAATTGTTGCTTGTTGGCAATGCCAGGAACAGATCTAATTATTGTCATTTACGAGGTCCTACTAAACATAAGTAACATTAATCATTCCCCAGTTGATTCTTGGACATCACTACTCTCCATGAATTCAGAATTGCCCTGTTTCTTATGGCCCTGCCCTGTTTTGTTTGATTGACAGTTGTTTTCCCATTTGATTGATTTACAGCCATTGCCAGTCTGAAATTAAAGTGAAGGTACTGCAATAACAGAACAGCGACTGCCGTTGTAGCATGCCACTTGTTCTGACAGTTGTTTACGCTCAATTGCAAGTACCTCGTATATGAGCTTTCCTTTTATTTCTGAAAATGTGCTGGGGTTTTGTATTGCAACACCACACTGCTATTCCTCTTAATTCTGGACAGTCCACGATTTAATTTGACTTGATCTATTACCCTGCATAACTAAATACAGTGAAAAGATTTGTTTGAGAACAGTGGCAGCAGATCACAGTCAGATGATGGGGTGAAAAAGAAATTGAATGGAGTAAGCCATGCAGTTTATGACACACAAAGCATTCACGAGGCAAGATCAACATTAAATAAAAAATGTCGTTAGAGACTCCATTCATAGATCTAATAACGAGAGTGAAGAAGCTGTACCTGAACTTGTTTTGTGTGTTCAACCTTCTGAATCTACGTTCTGACAGAAACGGTTGTCGCAGAGCATTGCAGAGTGGGTTGGGTGTTTGATGGTATTGGTAACAATTCCGTGGCAACAGGACTGTTTAAGTAGAGCCCATGAAAGGGAAATGGGCTTCTGTGATGGTGTCAGCTTTGTACACGAACTTCTGTCGATTCTTAAGGTTCTGCACAAAGCTTTTGCCATTCCAGGCTGTTGTGTCCTCGGGCAGTATGTTCGATATGGTGCGCCTGTAAACGTTGGAGAGGATCGTCATGGAAATCTCAAATTACTTGAGCTGCCTGAGAAAGATGCACCGCTTTTGCACCTTCTTGACAGTCTAATGTATGTAGGAAGTCTAGGACAGATAGTCGGTTGTCGTCACACCTGTGAACTTGAAGTTCTCACCTCTCTCAAATTCCACCCAGTTGATATAGATAAGGGTGTGTTATCCTTCTTTCTTTCGGAAGTCCATTATCATTTCTTTACTTTTGCCAACGTTGAGAGAGAGATTGTTATCACTCAGCCACGTAACAAAACCCTCTGTCTGTCTTCTCCATTCTGACTCTCATCGTTGTTTGATATCCTTCCGAGCACGGTGGTGTCAGCATAATGGAGATGGCGTTTGTTTGTTAACACCGTTGTGGATGTTTTAGATGCTGAAAGATTTAATAAATCAGATTATACAATAAATTCAGTCTATCAATATTTTTACCATTGGCTAGACGATTATCAAATTACAGTCAAAGGAGAATATTTTACTATTGCAGGTTGTGGATATTACGGCACATTGTGACCCAGCTGTTAGCACTGGTGCTTGTCAGCACCAGGAAACCATATTCAATTCCATTTGCTTGTGCAATTTGCACAGTCTCCCAGATGTTCTGCTGCCTTCCACAGTCGAAAAAATGCCCAGTTTTGATCATTTGGGAAATGCTTGTTCGGGGTGTGTCTGCGTGGGATAGCCTTCAGAGGTTCGTTCTGGACCTGAAGGGCAGAAGGGTGTGCAGTAGTTGCCTAACACCTCATCGTTGGGGGGGGGGGATCCAATATTGAGTGTTTTGACGGAGGAGCTGCAGCTGTCTATTTTCACTGATTGACGCCGATGGAACCGCAGGATGCAGTTACAAAGGCTGGGGTCAGTTAACTATCTCAGAATTTTGCGATTAGTCTGGTTGTGATATTGGGGTTGAACGCGGAGCTGTCGACAGCTTTCAAGTTATGAAAAGAAAACATACCTCACACTTCCTTTGCAACACAGCAATATCTAAACATCCAATGTTCCAATTTTATGTCATAACAGTGGTATTTGCATCAGTCTCTTCCAACTTTCTCTGATTGTTTCTGCATTTCACCAGATGTCATTGGAGAGAGGACCGATTCGTCAGATAGGAGGGGTGCTGTGGGAGACTCAGTAGGAGAACTCTTTCGTGTATCATTCCTCATTTAAGGAGCCAATACAAAGTGTCTTCAACATTGAAAACTCCCAGAGCCAACCCTTTCCCGGCTGTGTCAAACTGTTTTGCCACTTCTGGTGTGTCGAAACTCCCATTGGGACAGGATACAGCCACTACTGGTGATAAACAGATGGATAATTGTCTCCTTCCGTTATGTTCCCTAATTATTTTCACTTTCTCTATTTCAGTTTCAGTTTCTCGATTTCATGATTATGCTCGTATTCGTAATTTCATCTATCTCCAACTTTCCCTCATTCGAACTTTCTCTCTTTCTTTCTCTCTCTCTATCTCTCTTTCTCTCTCTCTCTCGCTCTCTCTGTGCCGTTTGTCACAGGACGTTTAATGTTTCTGATTTTAACCATTTATGGATTAATCAGTATTTCCCTAGAATACTTGTCTCAAGTCACCATCCTGTGTGACATTTCTGAGTTAACATGTAAGAGATGCGTTGTCCTTGAACATGAACAAGTAGCTCACTCACTGTCAATGGACGTCTGACTCGAAATCCATAGTGATTGATCCAATCACCCAACAATGGATTGCAAAGGTTCACAAAGGTGGCTCACCACAACATTACAACATCTGAGTAATCCCTTTCATTAGTACAAAATGAGGGGAGAACAGTGGTGGGACCTGGGGATCTCTATCTATATTTTCGGAAGGTGAATAGGTACAGTTGAAGCATTTGTTAAGAAGCACGAACATCTCTCTGACTAAACAGCTTTCTCCTCATTCCACTTCTCGGTGTCCAGCTGATAACCTTGCAATTATAATTCCACTTACTGACCGATCAACAAGTGGAAACAAAGTATTCTACTTTACCTTGTCAAAGTTGTTCATAATTTCGAACAACTGAATAATTCACCTCAGCTCTATTCCGAGGATAATCCAATTTCTCCTATATTTCCTTCCGTCTAAAATCTCACATCCTCGGTCGATGGTACACGCTGTTGCTACTCAGTATTTGCAGAGGAGGGAGTGGATGGTTGTTGATTTGTTGTCAATCACTTACACGTTTGGACACAGTGAGAAACTCACTGTCTTTGAAAGTGTGAAATTGAAACTCCTTGAAAATTGGTCCCCACCTATGATGGAACAGCCGTGACCCTGTTAGCAGACCTATTCCAGAAATTGCATTCAGTGATCGGCAGAGAGTGGTTATTGGGTTCCACATCAGAAAAGTGCGTTATTTTAAAGATAACTTCCTATTATTATCGTTCATTTGTATCTATCCCTTTCCCATGTAATTGGTGTGCAAAAGCTTCTTTTCAATAAATAGTAGCACCCTTCTGCCAGAATATTCTGCACACCACCAATTGTGCAATGGGCTGTGGATGGCAGCTATTGTGGCGAACCAGGGCTAAATTGGACAAGATGACCGCTTGGGCTTTTGCAGCTTACGCTAATGGCTGAAATGGTCTGACATTTACGAACAGCAGACGGTCACAGTTAAACTTGTTGTCTTCAGCTGGATATACTGATTATATTAAGTTTTCCTCGACAAACTCCAATACATGAATTCAGACAGCAAAGATTATACGCAGAAGGAAACATTAGGCAAGTTAATCAGCTGTCTGTAAATAGACAGTTCTCACTACTTCAGCATTCTCATAAGGGACATTTTTGTCAGGCCAAGTTTAGCCACTGTCTCATGTTTGATATATAGTTAAAAAAGCAGGAGGAAAAGTATATTGCTACAGTGTTCTGGATTATAAAGGTAAGTGTAGAATTAGAAATGCAAACAAGAAATTACTGTGAAAAGGTTAGTTGCATTCATAAAGGAAAAGTTTATCAGCGAAAAACAGGATCAATGTATTGTTAGAAAAGATAAAGTAATGAATGGTCCAAATACAAATTCTGCAAAAAAATAAAGAAGCCACGATTGGGGAAACATTGACAATTGAAATTTAAAATCAGATGAAGATATTTCGAACAAATTCTTACATCCAAAGAATTAAGGGAACATGACAAAGAGAAATTAGAAAGTCGAGAACGACATGTCGTTGTTGGTGAAATCTAAATAAACTTCTTTTAATAGTTTGGTAAAGTTGTAAAGTGCATGAATTTCACTCTTTCAGTGAAATACGAATAGATGTTTTATTTATTAAGAAAAGGTAATTAGAAATAGAAAGTACTTAGAGTGGTAACAAATAAGATTAATCGAAAGAAGGAACTTTATTTTAAATTCTATTTACAGCTTGTGAGGATTCTGGGTTATCCAAGATGGAGGACGGGAAAAATTAAATGTAACAGCTGCTCCTATTTTGATGTATTTTCGGTGCTGGAGGTGATTTTCTTGAATTCCATGAGCAGCAAGTGCTGTTTTATATGCTGTTGCAATTGTTTGGGAACTTTGGAGAAAACCAAAGTCAAACAACGGCACTTTGAAAAGGGGGAAAGACAGACAAAGGCAGCGAACACGTGGTGTGTAAGGAGAGACGAAAGAAACCGACATTGCTGACTGACATAACAGTGAATCTGCGCAGTTACTTCCTTCGCTGTCTGAATTCATGTATTGGAGTGTGTCGAGGAAAACTTAACAAACAGCGAAATTGGCAACTGATCTTGGAGCACCTTGTTTGGGAAAGGTTACAGCATAGAAATAGATAAGTCTATTATTTCAAGTATAGCCTTACTGTAAATATATAATATTGAGAAGAGTGGGTTTTTCTTGATTATATGCTTTTATTGGATGTGTCTGTTGATTACATTTGAAAAATATCAGGCAAAAGTATTAAGTTGACCTAGTGCGAGAAAATAAGATGGTGCTATGCTGTGTGAATAGATTGGAAGTAGCAAAGTGGCCTTTAGTCAGGTGATATCCTGTTCTTGTCAGATGTGGGAGTTTCAGAAGAGTTTACGGTTTACTGAGGATTATAGCTGCAATAAATATCAATTAATGCGAATCCTGTCAGACAGAATGGATTGGTTGGAGCGACAGTTACAGGCAATGAGGAATTTATAAGAGCTTGAGGTGTGATGGATGGCAGTTAGAAGAAGGGAGAAAAGCCGAAGATGAGTTAACTCCAAGCAAGGGAGGAGGGATAGGCAGGTAGTCTTCTGTGGCTAATCCAATTTCAAACAAGTATGCTGTTTTGGAAAATATAGGAGGTGATGCACTTTCAGGGGAATTTAGCACGAAAACACAAGTTTCTGCTATCAAGGCAGGCGATAATGTAATGAGGGCTACGTCGGGTTCCAACTGATCGATCGTTTTAGGGGACACTCTAGTCAGAAGGACAGACAGACATATCTGCGTCCAACTGCGAAAAATCAGAAAAGTGTGTTGCCTCCCTGCTGTCAGGATCAAGGATGTGACAGACAGGATGCAAAATGCTCTCAAAGAGGAGAGGGACCAGCAGAAGGTCATTGCACACATCGGTTAGAACGACTTAGGAAGGGAAAAGAATGACATTCTGAAGGTAGAATTTAGAGAGTTAGGCAAGAATTTCAAAATGAGGTCCTAGAGGGGAGTAATCTCTGTATTCCTCCTGGTGGGATGAGCTAGTGGGGGTCGGCATAGTAGGATAGAGCAGATGAAGCGTGCCTAAGAAGCTGGTTTATGGAAGAAGGGTTCATATTTTTGGACCATTGGAATCTGTACAAGAAGAATGGATTGTGCCTGAATTGGAAGGGGTCTCATATACTGGCAGGGAGATTTCCTAAAATGGCTCGGGAGAATTCAAGCTCGAAAGGGGTGGGGTGGGAACCAGGGAGAGATTGAGGAATGATAACAATCTGAGACTGGAACAATGGAGAAAAGCAGCAAGTCAATCAGCGAAGGCAGACATGAACAAAGCAGAGAACAAGGTAGTACTGATCAATTAAACAGCATTTATTTCAATGCAAGAGGCCTAACAGGGAAGTCAATTGAACTCCGGGCATGGCTGCGAACATGGACTGCGATATCACAGCAATTACAGAAACATGGTTCAGTGATGTACATGAATGGCAGCTGAATGTTGTCGGATACAAATGCTATAGTAGGATAGAAAGGGAGGCAAGAGAGGAGGGGGAGTGGCGTTTTTCATAAGGGATAGCATTGTAGCTGTACTTAGGGGGGATGTTCCCAGAAAGACAACCAGCGAAACCATTTGCATGGAACTGAGAAATAAGAAGGGAATGATCACCTTGTTGGGATTGTATTATAGGCTGCATACTAATCAGCGGGAAACTGAGAAACAAATGTGTAACAATATTTCAGTTATCTGCAAGATTAATAGGGTGGTTATTGTAGGGAATTTGAACTGTCCAAACATAGACTGGAATTGCCATCGTGTTCAGAGTTTAGATGGAGACAGGTGAATGACTGTGGAGTTTGCACATTCTCCCCCTATCTGTGTGGGTTTCCTCCGGGTTTTCCAGATTCATCCCACAGTCCAAAAATGTGCACGTTGGGTGAATTGTCCATGCTACATTACCCATAGTGTTAGGTGAAGGGGTAAATTTAGGGGAATGGGTCTGGGTGGGTTGCGTTTTTGCGGGTCGGTGTGTACTTGTTGTGCCGGAGGGCCTGTTTCCACACTGTAAGTAATCTAATTTAACAAAATGTTCTGAGGCAGTATGTGAATGCACCTACCAGAGAAAGTGCAGAACTTGACCTACTCTTGGGAAATAAGGCAGGGCAGGTGACTGAGTTGTCAGTGGGGGTACACTTTGGGATCAGCGACCATAGTTCTGTTGGTTTAAAACAGTAATAGAAAAGGATCAACCAGATCAAACAGTTGGAATTGTAATTTGGAGGAAGGCTAATGTTGTCGGCATTAAGCAAGAACTTAAAAAGCTGATTGGGTTGCAGGTACCGGGATGGCTGGAAAATGGGAAGTCTTCAGAAATGAGAAAACGGGAGTCCAAAAACAGTATATTCCTGTTAGGTTGAAAGAAAAGGTCTGTAGGTGTCGGGAATGCTGAGTGACTAGAGACATTGAGGGTTTAGTGAAGAAAAAGAAGGAAGCAGGCATCACGTACAGACAGTAGCGATCGAGTGAATCCATGAAAGAGTACAAAGGCAGCAGGAATACACTTGAGAGGGAAATCAGAATGGCAAAAAGGGGACATGAGATCGATTTGTCAAATAGAGTTTAGGAGAATCCAAAAGTTTTTTTATAAATACATTAATGAAGAAAGCGTAACTATGGAGCGAACTGGGTCACACAAAAAACAGCAAGGCAGCCTTAGTGTGGAGCTGAAGGATATTGGAAAGATAGTAAACGATTATTTGCATCCGTGTTTATTGTGGAGAAGGACATGGACGATACAGAATGTGGCCGAATAGATGGCGACATCCTGAAAAATGTCCATATTACAGTGGACGAAATGCTGGATATTTTGAAACGCATGAAGTTGAACAAAGCCCCAGGACCTGATTAGGTGGACACCAGAGCTCTGTGGGAAGCTACGGAAGTGATTACTGTGCCCCTTGGTGAGATATTTGTATTATCGATGCGCACAGGTGAGGTGCCAGAAAAGTGGCAGTGAGCGAACGTGGCGCCATTTTTGAAAGGTGCTAAGGACAAGCCAGAGAACGACAAACCAGATAGGCTTACGTCGCTGGTGGGCAAATTGTTGGAGGGAACCCTGAGGGACAGGATTTACATATATTGGAAATGCAAGGACTTATTTGGGATAATCAACATTGCTTTGTCCTTGGTAAATCATATCTCACAAATATGATTGAGTTTTTTTGAAGACGTAATGAAAAGGATCGATGAGGGCAGAGCGGTGGACGCGATCTCTCTGGACTTAAATAAGGCATTCGACAAGGTTTCCCACAGGACACTGGTCAGCAAAGTTAAATCTCATAGAATGCAGGGAGAACTAGCCATTTAGTGCAGGACTGGCTGGAAGATAAAGAAAGATGGTGGTGGTGGAGAGTTGTTTTTTGAACTGGAGGCCTGTGATCAGTGGTGTGCCACAAGACCCGCCTGCTGGGTCCACTACATTTCGTCATTGAGGTAAATGATTTCGAAATTAAAACAGGAGCTATAGTTACTAAGATTGCAGATGACACCAAAAGTGGGAGTGCAGTGGATAGCGAAGAAGGTTACGTCAGATTGCAACGTGATCTTGATCAGATGGGCCAATGGAATGAGGAGTGGCAGATGGAGTTAACTTAGAGAAACGTGAGATGCTACATTTTGAGAAAGCAAATATTAGCAGGACTTCTACACTTAATGGCAAGTTCCTAGGGAGTGTTGCTGAACAAAGAGACCATGAAGTGCAGGTTCAGAGCTCTTTGATTGTAGAGTTGAAAGTAGGAGAGTGAAGATGACGTTTGGTATGCTTTCCTTTATGGGTCAGGGCACTGAGTATAGGAAGTGAGAGGTCATGTCGCTGCTGGACAGGATGTCGGATGGGCCATTTTTGGTATATTGCGTGCAATTCTGGTCTCCTTCCTATCTGAAGGATCTTGTGAAACTTGTAAGGGTTCAGAAAAGATTTATAAGTCGATTATAAATATATTCAAGTGCTGGAGAGTTAGAGCTATAGGGGGAGGCTGAAAGATTGGGGCTGGTATCTCTGGAGAATCGAATGCTGAGGGATGTCCTCATAGAGCCTTATAAAATCATGAGGGTCATGGATAGGATAAGCAGACAAATTAATTTCCCTGTGTTGGGAGAAGTCCGGAACTAGATGGCATCGTTCTCGGTTGAGAGGGTAAAGATATAAAACGGGCCGAAGGGGTAACATTTTTCACAGAGGGGGTGGTGCGTGTATGTAATGAGCTGATAGAGGAAGTGGCGGAGGCACGTATAATTGCAACATTTAAAAGGCATCTGGATGGGTATGTGAATAGGGATCTTGGCCAAGTGCTGGCAAACGGAATTAGGTTAGGTTGAGATATCTGGTCGGCATGGACTAGATGGTCCGAAGTGTCAATTTCCGTGCTGTACATCTCTATGACTATCAAAAATATATGGTCATATTTGAATGTTTCAAACATGATTTGAAACGCTTTCTTACAGGTAAATAAGGAGAAATAAGGATTTGATTGGAATGGCATCTCCAAAGTAAATATGTGTAAAATTTCCAAGCTCTTGTCAAGATTTACCCCACCATATACGGACAGATCACAGACATGCAGAAGAAAACAACTGGTGTATGAATTCATAAATTAACATGACATAAATAAAAATATCAACAAATCAAGTCATAGGAAACGTGTCACTTCCATTGATCTTTTGAATTGAGAGAACTTCTCATTCCATACGAGATGCATTCCATGATGTGGGACAAGATTGTTACTGATGATTTCTGTATCCGTGGACAAGATTTCCTTCTGATGAATATTTCACTCAATTCTCCCCTTTGTAAGAAATCAGATCGGACGTGTGCATGGGTTGTTCTCACATTGACTACTGTATTCAGTGTGTTTCATGTTAGACAGTTCACAGCGTACTATTACCCCCTACAAGATATTCAGGAAACGCAATTTCCTCGTTATGTCTTATCAGTCCCCTAATCTTGCAGAAATGACCGTTCATACAGTAAAATTCATGAGTTGTCAAATGTAAAGAAACATTCCAAGACTTTCAGATAGATATGTTAATGTAAGTGTTGCTGCTGTAAGCAATGTTTTACCTCACTTGCAAAATCTAATGTATGATTCAGTGATCCACTGAAGGAAAAAAATGGTACAAGATCACGATCAACATGTATGTGGACAATTAGCACAACGTAAACTAGGATTATGGGTAAAAGTTTAAGATTTTCAAACAAGTATGTGTTTGTGAAAAATATCCTATGTCATTGTGTGCAGTCACGGTCATGTCATATTTTAATCAGCTACAGTCAATTCCTGAAAAGAAATAAGCAACATGTTCAAACTACTTGTCATCCACCACCTGTCAGAAGGATAATCATTTGGATACTGAAGTTTCCATGCCAAACGTTGAACAGAAATTTACAACAAATGTAACACTTTTCAATTAGTACATAGCAAACAGCACAGAACAGGGTGAAGCTACAGAGACAAGTTGTGATAAAAATAGAAGGGCTAGATCTGGTCTTGTTACGTACCCAACAATCCATAATCTAATTGTGGAGATAACGTATTTCAGTGAACTATTGCACATATTATCAGAAAAAGGTTTCCATTCTTTAAAGGAAAAAAAGTAGGACTTTGCGATATTGAACAGACTCCATCGCAATCCCAAGAAGTGCAGCTCAGGTGAAATGGCCATGCAAAATTGTCAATAGTTTTCAGGGATGCATCGGTTTAGGTTCATTAATCAGAGGTAAATATAGGATAAGATTGCAGGGGAATGGGACTCGGTGCGATAGTCTTCGGAGGGCTGATGTGGACTGGTTTGGCCCAAAGACCTGCTTCCACACAAAAAGAATTCTATGACTCTATGACTGTACGTGCAGAGGTCGTAAACTGCAGTTGCGTTTGAGAGTGGTTGTTGTTTGATCTCAGCCTGAAGACACACAGAGAGAGGGGCTCTTCTCAATTCAACCGGAACTTTATATTAAAGTTTATTTGAAAAAAAAACTTGATAACAATTGATTGAAATTAATATCCTTCCCAATTAGCCATTCTCAAATTTGTACAAAAGCTGGAAGAGTTCTTTGTGAGAAACGGCAATTTAATATATTGGTAATTAATGCAATGCAGCTGGAGAGTATTAAGGCTGTCAGAAGCTTTGTCAGCCCTAAGCGCTGGTGGGGAGTTATCTGGCAGGTACAATTTCAATTTGGTTGCGCCTGGGGCTGTTTCTAGAGATTTCCATTATTGACTGCATTTTTCTTGGTATGAATGTTCACATTAGGGGAATTTGTCTAACAATAGGTACCAATGTTGCAGCAACTACTGTAACGCGGATGGAAATAAAATGTTGTATTTCACTGGGGACCCCAGAGCATTATTGACTATACTGGCCCCCAATTAAGAGGAAAACCGCACCCCAATACAACAGCTTTGGGATAGTTTCTGGCCTCTCACATACGTGGTAATAGAATACCGAAGGAGTGAAGGAAAACGGGGCTAACGACTCCTCTTGACATTTCTGCCTACAACAGATGCTCCTTGGTTTTGGTTTTGGTTTTGAGCTTCTCGCGTGTTACTGAAGATGCATTCATCCAGGCAAATGAATACTTTGGATTAAGAGGCTAGACATCAGGCAGTCAGCTGGTGAATTAAGTGCTATAGAATGCATGAACCGCTTAACAACATGTGAAAACCAAAAGTTAATATTATTAATTCAGTATAACGTTGGATCAATGAAAACGCCTGGAGTTTCTGGACAGCATGGAAGTGCAACTGAGTGTCGTGGAGAAAGGACTGGATTCTCTCTTTGAAAATTATAGATCTGATTTACACAGGAGATGTGTCAATTCATAAAATCACGTGAGACCCAGTCCATTTTTATCGGCCTTTTATAGCTCATCTCCTTATCGAACCTATTTTATGAGAATAGTGAAGGGATATGTCAGCATATTTTTCAACTGATTTCTAAAAATAGACTGTGTCACAGCATAAATAAGAATGTTAGTGCAGCAGCTCAAGACCTTCAGCATGGAAACTATTTTATTTAAAAGGATAGATATCCCAAATGATACATCACTGACTAAATGCAATCACTTCCACAGTGAATACATCAGTAAAGTTGACAAGAAAAATATAAAATTAGCCGAGAGCACAAATAGTTAAATGATAGATTTTCTTCGACACACCATTTCTGGATCTGTGTTACTCTCCCCACTTCTGTGGACCTGGAGTCTCCTGCGGGCTCAACTGGTTGTTAAAATGTGTCTGAGGGTGAAAGTGTTCAGAGCAGAATCAAGACAAATGGAACGCATCGGGTCAGAATGTAATGTAGAAAATCGATTATTGTTCAGAACAATGTCTTGACAGTGGCAGCTTCCGTACCACAAAACCAGCGATCAGTCTGAAGAGTATACGTGCTTTTATACATGAAATACCAGCCAATGATCTTCAAGCAGCTCGGGGCAGTCAGCATTCACAAAACCAAATATGCTGACATGCTGCTACAGTGGTAGCATGGCCGAGCGGTCTAAGGCGCTGGATTTAAGTTCCAGTCTCTTCAGAGACGTGGGTTCGAATCCCACTGCTACCAGGTTGATTTTTCTGCACGGTATGATACCCTGCAGACATATGATGGGTTGAATGACTTGTTTTAGCAATCGGATTCTATGAGGCTCCGGAGTCACTTTAGAATAAAAACAATACTTTAAATACTCAGTGTGCATCTACAAATATTTGCCATACCCTTATGTAGATAATCTTCAGCTCTGGAAATACTAACATATTGGCTTCACAGTGCGCTCACTCTGTAAAGACACAGAGAGCTCAGGAATGAGTTAAAGAGAGGTAAATTATATTTCCGCATACTTTGCTGAATTTTGTTGTGAAGTTTCTACGTTAATCACAACGTTCCCTGATGTCTATTTTTATGAAAATTGAGAGAAAGGGGTGCTGTTGAATAGACATTTTAGTGAAATAACGACACTGACTCTGAGCAACAGGCTCTTTAAATGGGAAATAGCGCCGAAAACATTTCGGGATTCAAAAGGAAATATCATATGTAGTGAAGATAAATGTGCTTAACAAATGGTTTAACTCACCTCAGCGCCTCTGGGAGAATTGACAGGTATAGATCCCAGTTTCCGTCACCTGACCCACATCGACAAACTAAGCGAACGCTAATTG
The DNA here is from genome assembly GCF_037043375.1 of Chiloscyllium plagiosum. Classification (NCBI taxonomy): domain Eukaryota; kingdom Metazoa; phylum Chordata; class Chondrichthyes; order Orectolobiformes; family Hemiscylliidae; genus Chiloscyllium; species Chiloscyllium plagiosum. The sequence goes on along the minus strand of NW_028270179.1, from coordinate 4,581,433 downwards.
ATGGTCTATATCTCAGATCAACCAGCTTTCTATTGCACAGTTTAAATTTCACGAATCCTTGCTGTTGATTCTAAGATAACTTCAATGGATGCATTTCCGAAGGGAACACCCCTCCAGATCAGATTCTCACAGACGAATTTAAAGTTCAACGAAAGCCTGGCAGCTAACTGACAATCTGGATCAATGCATGTATTGTCAACCGGAAGACCCTGACTTGTCAGATTCACATTGTCCAGTTTAAATGCATTAAGCTTGATATATAAATCTCAATCTGCATCCTTGGTTGCGTTCCCCACAGGCATGTACTGACAAATGAGGATCACAGCTCATAGTTTAAACGTAATCAAACTTGATACTTTCGTGTCATTTCGCGTCAATAGTTTTATTTTCGACAGGCGCACCCAGACTAATCAGTGACCATGAACTAACTCATCCCTGATCGGCTGTCATGCAGAATAAACTTGATTTTCTCAACTCAGTTCATATTCGTGCGAAATGGCCTGATGAGTGCAAGGCAAAACATCTTCGAGAAAATCCGAATTTCCTTTCAACGAGAAGCCTGGTTAGACTGCATAGCAGGTTACTACACGGCAATTCCTGGAGCAACCAGGAGTTAATGGAGACTTACGGAAAATCAGTGGAGGAAAGTCATGATAGTGACGATTCAGATTCTAATACCTCAGCTCGTGTTGAGAAGAACATGATCTGTATTAAGGCTGCATTGTGCCCAAAATCTATTATTTCCCCTGACTTTCACCAAAATCGGCTTCTTAGAATCATAAGATGTAGGAGCAGAATAAGATCACTCATTCTGTCTAGACTGTTCCACCGTTCAGTGAGATTGTGTTTGAATCCAATCTCCCACAAAATCACTTTCTTGCCCTATTCCAAAAACCCTCGATTCGGTTCCTGATTAAAAGTCTGTCTATCCCACCTTTGAATCCACTTGATGACTCAATCGCAGCAGCCCTCTGCAAGTGAAGAATTCTACAGAATCACGAGCTTATGAGAAAAACTATTTCTCCTTATCTCTGCCTGAAATGCATACCACCTTCTAGTAAGGCTATGCCCTACTGTACCAGCCTGTCCCACACACTCTCCACACGTAGCCTGTCATTTCAGCTAAGAATCTTGGAAACTTCATTAAAGGTGACACCCATTCTTCTATATTTGCACGTGTACAAAACCAAACTACCCAACCAATTCTATGTGGAAATATCCTCTTGTTGTTGAGTATCTTGTGGAACATTTCCCTATCGAATGTTGAGACTGATATTGATGATGTTTTCTTATTTTTGGGTGCAGGGAGAAAACAAGTATCAAATAGCAAACGAAGATGCAGAGGTGAAAGATTCAGCATGTTATCATGGAGAGAGCTGTCCTGATCGGAAGCTTCCTCGCTGAAATTGAATATGACACAATCTCTTCCAAAATTCAATCCTTGAGATGGAAAGGAAGAAATCGTAGATTTTTTGGTGTCCAATAAAATGGGAATGGAAATGGAGGGATGCAAATTTCAATATATATGTCAAGTACTTGATGAGCTGAATGGCAGACAACAGTCCCGTCGTATGAAGTGAGTCAGTGATCAATAGGAAAAGCATGTATGAGAGAGAATCAGAAAAAAATGGCACAATGAATACAGACCGTGAGACACTGGGAAGGGAGATGGAAGAAAAGGCTATCGATTTGAAAATGGGAAATTAACAACAATTTGTGAAAAGAGCAGGACCTTGGTGTTGAGCGGAATTTATGACTATTGAGGGAGTAGAACGCAGTGATGAGAATTTTAAATTCGAGACCTCACCTGGATGCCACCTCATGATCGACGTGAACACAGGAGTCATATGGTGACAGGACTTGATATGTGCTAATGAGTGACTGACAACCATGGAATTTGATGGAAGCGTATATCTTTGGACTTTCCCTGGGAAACGTTTGGACAAGCAGAGTGTGGATTTCACAAAGTTAACAATGGGTTTTGACGTTGCAATGAGTTCAGGAGGATTGGAATTGGAGACAATGATGGAAATGGCTGGAGGCAAAGTTGATTGAAATCGTAATCTTGACTTGTGCCAATAAAGCGATTGTTTGCAATTGCAGTTCAGGACGATGTTCTGTGGGTATTGAGCAGAGTGCATGCTGATGAGTGAAGAGAATGTACTGGGGTTTTCCAAAGATTTGAAAAAGGATTAGAGTGGGACACTGACACATAGCTTCAAATCGAACATCAAATAGTACGCACTTGCCACTGCAGAAAAAGCAGACAACATTGGAGAGACCCTCGCAAATTATCGATATTTCTGATGGATCTGAGTGTGAGGTGAGAAGTGAAATTTGAACAGCTACCTGTGTCAAAAACGCGTAAAATGCACAGGGATTTGTTTCATTGACAAATGAGCTGGAAGATAATGGAAATCGATTACAAATATGGGGAATGCTATGGATTATTGAACATCGAATCTTGCTATCCTCTGCATAGTCAGTTAGTTGCTTGTTGATTTTGCTAATCAAGGGAGGTCAGATGCTTACCGACCAACACAGATAATATTGATAAAAATAAAAAGGAGAAAAGACCGACTGCCTGGTTTTGGCAGGATTTGAGTGATTTTTGAAATCGTTGGGACTGGCTGATATGTTTTACTCTGTCTCGTTTATTGTCCACTTCAACAACTGTTGAACCTTCTGACAAAAGAAGAAGAAATTACTGGACGAAGTGGACTGAAAAAGTATGCAATCACCCGTGACGTACAAATTATAGATGCAGCTTTTATTTTACGAACAATCTATTGCACTAAGAAGTCATGGAATCCATCATCTGAACCTGATGAATCGAACTTGCAAATTACAATTATTTCATTTTATTTGTATTTCTTCTCTCCACACTGGCTGTCTGAGCATGAGTGGATATCATGATCAAGTGATTTTGCGATTAATATGAATAATTAATTGTCATTAATTAGATTATCATGCTCTTTATCATTGTCTTACCAAAGGGAATGCATGAATAATAAATCGGAATTTTGAGATAACGTATAAAATTAGTGTCCAAGTCCAATTATTCAAGACTCTTGTTTCGAACAGTTGGGAAATCTTGAGTGTCATTGAACATTTTAAATTCAATGTATTACTCAAAGTTTGTGCGAAGATTTGTAGCTCGGGTGCTCGTTGTTGTGGTTCTGTTCGCCGAGCTGGAAGTTTTTGTTGCAAACGTTTCGTCCCCTGGCTAGGCGACATCATCAGTGTTGGGAGCCTCCTGCGAAGCGCTTCTTTGATGTCTCCTCCGCTGTTTATAGTGGTCTGTCCCGGCCGCTTCCGGTTGTCAGTTTCAGCTGTCCGCTGTAGTGGTTGGTATATTGGGTCCAGGACGATGTGTTTGTGGATGGAGTTTGTGGATGAATGCCATGCCTCTAGGAATTCCCTGGCTGTTCTCTGTCTGGCTTGCCCTATGATAGTAGTGTTGTCCCAGTCGAATTCATGTTGCTTGTTGTCTGCGTGTGTGGCTGCTAAGAATAGCTGGTCGTGTCGTTTCGTGGCTAGTTGATGTTCATGTATGCGGATTGTTAGCTGTCTTACTGTTTGTCCTATATAGTGTTTTGTGCAGTCCTTGCATGGTATTTTGTACACTACATTCGTTTTGCTCATGTTGGGTATCGGGTCCTTCGTTCTGGTGAGTTGTTGTCTGAGCGTGGCTGTTGGTTTGTGTGCTGTTATGAGTCCTAGGGGTCGCAGTAGTCTGGCTGTCAGTTCCGAGATGCTCCTGATGTATGGTAGTGTGGCTAGTCATTTTGGTTGTGGTATGTCCTCGTTCTGTGGTCTTTCTCTTAGGCATCAGTTGATGAAGTTGCGCGGGTATCCGTTTTTGGCGATCCACTGTTCACTTCGATTGACAAAACCCTAGCCAGAGAAACAATAGCCAACCTACTGGACATACAGAACAGAAAACAGGACGCTGAACCTATCAACAAAGACGGCATACTTAAACTATTGGACTTGTGCCTCACAACACACTTCACATTCAACAACCAGATATACGAACAAATCAACGGAACACCCATGGAATCACCAATCTCGGGACTCATAGCAGAGGCAGTTATGCAAAGGTTAGAACAAACAGTCCTACCACAAATTCGCCAAAATCGGATACCCGCGCAACTTCATCAACAGATGCCTAAGAGAAAGACCACAGAACGAGGACATACCACAACCAAAAGGACTAGCCACACTACCATACATCAGGAGCATCTCGGAACTGACAGCCAGACTACTGCGACCCCTGGGACTCATAACGGCACACAAACCAACAGCCACGCTCAGACAACAACTCACCAGAATGAAGGACCCGATACCCAACATGAGCAAAACAAATGTAGTGTACAAAATACCATGCAAGGACTGCACAAAACACTATATAGGACAAACAGGAAGACAGCTAATAATCCGCATACATGAACATCAACTCGCCACGAAACAACACGAACAGCTATCCTTAGTAGCCAAACACGCAGACAACAAGCAACATGAATTCGACTGGGACAACACTACTATCATAGGGCAAGCCAGACAGAGAACAGCCAGGGAATTCCTAGAGGCATGGCATTCATCCACAAACTCCATCAACAAACACATCGACCTGGACCCAATATACCAACCACTACAGCGGACAGCTGAAACTGACAACTGGAAGCGGCAGGGACAGACCACTATAAACAGCGGAGGAAACATCAAAGAAGCGCTTCGCAGGAGGCTCCCAAGCACTGATGATGTCGCCTAGCCAGGGGACGAAACGTTTGCAACAAAAACTTCCAGCTCGGCGAAAAGCACCACATCAATGTATTACGAATTGAGGGACTGAGTTATAGAGTTGGTTTATTTTGCTATTTCTGTTTGAAGAAGGTGTGAGTCTGCACATTTGAAGAATAGTAATACGGAAATCTATGTAACTATATTTTACAGCTTTACATAAATATTTCGCAGGAACACTAACCTCGGCAGTAGAGTATAGGAAGGGACAAGTGCGTTCATGCGTAAAACTTGCATTCCAGATTCAAACCCTGATTGAGACACTTACCTGCGACCCAAACAATAGCCAGAATGGATAGTAAAAAAATTCCAGAATCCGAACAAATCATTAGATCCACGATACCAAATTCATCTATTTATTATTCTCATAAGTATATCTAACCTCAGAGGAAAACCATTTTCTCAATGTTAGAACGCTGGGACGTTTTGATCCCAACTCCTTATTCATTCCCGTTATAATCTCTGAGATTGCAATCAAACCTCACCCTCTGTTGTGAGCTGCAGGTTCCTATAAATTTTGAATCTGACACAACATTCTCCCTTAAACAATGAAAGGATACATTGGGTGGTAAATCCTCATTAAGAGAAACCGGGAATGAACCAGTGACACAATCAGATTTCTGAAGGCTTCAATTAGGTGTTTACTTAGATGGAATTTCCACTCGCTGATTATTAAACAATAGTAAAACAAATTCTGCCCTAACCTCCAAATGATTTACAGAAATGATCTTGAGGAAGGTATAGGTAATCTGATGAGTCCGTTTGCAGATAAAAGTAAGGTTGGTGGAGCAGCCGTTAGTGAAGATATTTGGCAGACAATGCTGCAGAACTTAGACACATCGGAGATTTGGCAAATGGAATTCAAACCGAACAATTGCCAGATGATACATTTTGGAGGATCCAGTTCGAGAGTGAAATATACGTTAAATGGAAATGTCCTGCGGAAAATTGATGCATAGAGAGATCTGGGTGCTCAGGTCCAATGTATTCTGAAGGTGGCAACACAGTTTGATGGAGTGGCCAAAAAGGTATACGACATGTTTTCTTTCATTGGACGCGGTATTCAGTAGAAGAGTTGACAGGTCATGTACTGTTATATACGACTTTTGAGGGGCCACATATGCGTTACCCTGTACAGTTCTGATCGCCTCATTACTAAGAGATTATGGCTGGATGGAGAGGTGTTTCGCCAGGACATTGCATGATATGGATGCAACCAGCAATGAAGGGCTGTTGAGTACATTACGATTACTTTCATTAAAAAGACGAAGGTTGAGGGGGTATGTGTTTGAGGCCTACACAATCAGGAGAGGTCCTGACATGATGGATTGCAAGAAGTCCTTTCCCAGAGTGGAGGACCCAATTATTAAGAGCGACGAGTTCAAAGTAAGAGAATAAATATTTCAGGGCAATACGTGTGGAAATTTATTTACTCAGAGGGTGGTGGGTACCAGGAAACTGTTGCCAGAGAATGTGGTAGAAGCAGGAACGATAGCACTATTTAAGATGGCTCTAGACAGATGCATGAATGGCAAGGGAGCTGAGGGATACAGATCCTTCGAAATTAGGCGGCAGATTTTGCCAAATGATCTGATTCAGCGCAGGCATAGAGGGCCAAACGGCCTGATCCTGTGTTGTAGTTTCCTTTGCTATGTGTTCTTATTCGTGAAGATGTGGCCCAAGGGGAAGAAGCTGCAAGAAACATTCCTTAGCTAGAGGTCAAAAAGTGATTGCCCCATCGATATGTTTCATTAGATATTCGCACCACATTCACTTTGATGGGTGTTTTACTGTTAACTGATGTATAATGAACATTTGTGACATTTCCACATACACCATCTTTAAAAGTGATGCCTGAGCATTACACATCAAGGCTGGATCCTATGGCAAAGCACAGTGCACGATATTCAGAATTAGTGTCTCGACTCCTTTGGTGCCAGTATAACTGTTTTCAATCGAATCTCTTCACGTCAGAATGATGTCCACAAGTTTCTGAAGACATTGACTGTAATTATTTCCACTCGATCTTGGAGTATCCCCCATCTTCAACCTTTGCGTGTGTATGACGAGGACACTCTATGTTATCTGCACACGGACACTAGCAGAGACATAATATTATGCGAAATACATCGCGTCAGTTCTGTTCGGAATAAAGCAAATGAAAATAATGAGCTCATCTGATCAGTTCCCATTTTTCTCTCAGCCATCGACCCTCTTCAGCAAAGAAACAGGCAATGTCATAGGCCAATTGATCCATGCAATGTCGACACCAGTTTTTGATGTTCGGTGTGGTATTCACATGGAGCAATCAAATTCAGATCTGCTTTTAGACTTTTCCAGAAGTTGAAATGAATTGCATTGGAGAGGTGAGGCGAAAGGGAATGCCTCTGAAGGAAACTCCGCGTTTGTCTCAGAGTGACATCAGGCATAACATAGGACCATAGAATCCCTACTGAGTAGAAATTGGCGCTTTGGCCGACAAGATCAACATAGACCCGCCGAGGAATAACCCATGCAGATCCATTCCCCAGTCCTATCACCCTACATTTACTTCTGACAAATGGAGATAACCTACTGACATTGCCAGTCAATGGAAAACTAGGACAGACATTTCACTGATTGTAATTTGAAACAATAGGCTCACGCTTGTTGGAGGCCAATCATCTCTCACCATAACTGACATTGCACCAGAAATTTAAAAGCAAGGAAACCTCGAGACTCTCCGACCCCAGGGAAAAGATTTTGTCTATTTATCCTATCCATGCCCTTCATACTTTTGTAAACCTGTATAAGGTCAGCCCTCAGCCTCCGTCGCTCCAGGGAAAACAGCCGTACCCTGTTCAGCTTGTCCCTATTGCTCGAATTAGCCAACACTGGCAACATCCTTATAAATCTTTTCTGAACCATTTCAAGTTCGACAACATCCTTCCGAGCGGAAGGAGACCAGTCTGTTGTTACCCACCCTCTCTGCACCTGTCATTATTTTAGTGCTCTATCAAGTCTCCTCTCAAACTCATTCTTTGCAGTGAATATTGTCCTAACCGAAACAATCTCTCCTCAAAGCTGGAACTCTCCATAACAGGCAATATCCTGGTTAACTTTGTCTGCACCCTTTCAAAGCATCCACATCCTTTTCGAAATGTGGCGACCAGGACTGTACGCAGTATTCCAAATGTGGCCGAACCAAAGTCTTACACTGTTACATGACCGGCCAAATTTTATAAAATACCCCTTGCGATGAAGGAAAGTATTCCGTATGCCTTCTAAACGACTCGACTGACCTCTGTTGCTACCTTCAGGGAACAATGGACCTGAAACCCAGGTCGCTGTGAACATCAATTTTACACAGGACTTTTCCATTTACTCTATTGTTCGCTCTTGAGTTCGATCTTCCAAAATACATCACCTCATACTTGTCCAAATTGAACTCCATCTTCCATTTCTCTGCCCAACTCTCCAATGTATGTAAGCTATGCTCTATTTTCTGACAGTCCAGTTCACTGCCTGCTACTCCAACAATCTTACTTTCATCTGAAAACTCGTTCATTTGGCAAACTTCCATTCGTCTAAATAATTTATGTATATCACAAACAACAGTGGTCCGAGCACAGCTCCCTGTTGAAGACCACAAATTCCATTTTGAGAAGCTTCCTTCCACGACTACTCTCTGTCTCCTGTTTTCCAACCAGTTCTCTGTCCATCCATCGAGAACACCGTAGACCCCTGCGACTTCAACTTCATCATCGACCTACTATGGGGAACCTTAACAACCGCCTTACTAAATGCACATATATTGCATCCACATCCCTTGCTTCATCAATTAACTTTGTCAGCTCTTCAAAGGTTTCTATTAGGTTTATAAGGCATAACCTTATTGCACAAAACCATGCTGCCTATCACTGATAACTTCATCTTTTTCCAAATGGGCATATATTTGCCGAGAGGTGCAAAGGAGAAACGAAGGAATTCAGGTAAGGTGAGTCTGACCGTTTAAAAGACTTACCTCAGGCGTCGGAGCCTTCATTTGCCTAGAGGTGCGAGGGGAGAGCGAATGAATTCTAGGAAGTTTTAAAGACAGGATACATTGATATGGGAAGGTTTCTCACGCGATGAAAGTGTGTCTGCTTTAATGCAAGGAGTGTCCGAAAGAAGAGTAACGAATTTAGAGCCTGGGTCAGTTCTTGGTGCTAAGATGTTGTTGCTATAACAGAGACTTAGGTTTCGCAGTGGCAGGAATGGTTGCTTGATGTACCAGGGTTTTGATCATTGAGAAATAACAGGGAGGGTGGCAAAAGAGGAGGCGGTGGGACATTGCTAATCAGAGAGTGCAACACAGATACAGTAATGTAGGCTGTTGAGTAAGATTTGCCAACTGAGTCAGTATAGATGGAAGTTAAGAACAGCAAGGGAACAGCCACCGCATTGGGGGCTTTCTACAGTCCATCTAATATCAGGAGAGAGATTGAAGATCTCGTAAGTGAGCAGATTCTGGAAAAATGCAAAAGCAACAGAGTTGTTGTTATGTGTGATTTTAACTTTCCCAATTTCGACTGGAATCTCCGAAGTGCAGATGGTTTAGATGGACCCGTTTTTGTCAGGTGAGTTTAGGAGGGTTTCCTTACTCAATATGCAGACAGATCGTCGAGGGAAGAGGCCATTTTGGATTTGGTGGTCTGCAACGATGCAGAACGGGTGTCAGATCTCGGGGAGAGCGAGAATGTTGGTGAAAGTGATCACAACTGCCTTATATGTAGCATAGCCTTGGAAAGGGAAAGGAACGGTTACTGATAGAAGATGTTTAATTGGGGAAATAGAAATTATGATGCTTTCAAACAGGAGTTGGGAAGTACAACCTGGGAGCAATTGATCCACAGAAATGGCACAGCAGACATGTGGAGACTATTTAAGGAGCAGTTTGTTGCAAGAGATGCACAAATGTGTTCCTCTGAGACAGGTATGAAGGGGTAAGATTAAGGAACATTGGATGACCAGAACAGAGAAACATCTCGTCAAAAGGAAGAAGTCGGCTGACGGAAGGTGGAGGAAGCAAGGATCTAGCACAGCTTAAGAGGATTACAGCCTATCTAGAAAGGAGCTCAGAATTCGACAGTGGAGAGCCAGGAGGGATCCCTTCTTCTCCTCCTTTTCTCCAATGTAAAATGTCCGAGCTCAGTCAACCTCTCCTTGTAAGATAAGCCCACCAGTCCAGGCAGCATCCTGGTAAACCTCCTCTGAACCCGCTCCAAAGCATCCACATCTTTCTTATAATAGGGCGACCAGAACTGGACGCAGTATTCCAAGTGCAGTCTAACCAAAGTTTTATAGAGATGCAACAAGGTCTCACGACTCTTCAACTCAATACCACTGTTATTGAAAGCCAAAACACCATATGCTTTCTTAACAAACCTGTCCACTTGGGTGGCCATTTTAAGGGATCTATGTACCTACACCCAAAGATCCCTCTGTTCCTCCACACTACCAAGAATCCTATCCTTAATCCTGTACTCAGCTTTCAAATTCGACCTTCCAAAATGCACAACCTCGCATTTATCCATGTTGAACTCCGTCTGCCACCTCTCAGCCCATCTCTGCATCCTGTCCATGTCCAGCTGCAGCCTACAACAGCCCTCTCCTGTCAACGACACCTCCAATCTTAGTGTCATCTGCAAACCTGCTGACCCATCCTTCAATCTCCTCATCCAAGTCATTAATAAAATTTACAAACAATAGAGGACCAAGGACAGAGCCCTGTGGAACACCACTCACCGCAGACTTCCAGGCAGAATATTTTCCTTCTACTACCACTCGCTGTCTTCTGTTGGCCAGCCAATTCTGTATCCAGACAGCTATGTTCCCCTGAATCCCATTTCTCCTGACCTTCTGGATGAGCCTACCATGGGGAACATTATCAAATGAATGCCTTGCTAAAGTCCATATACACCCCATCCACAGCTCGACCCTCATCAACTTTTCTAGTCACATCCTCAAAGAACTCGATAAGGTTGTGAGGCATGACCTCCCCCTCACAAAGCCGTGTTGACTGCATTTAATCAAGCCATGCTCTTCCAGATGGTCATAAATCCTAACACCTTGCAGATGACAGATGTGAGACTGACTGGTCTGTAATTGCCGGGATTTGCCTCTTTCCTTTCTTGAAGAGAGAAATTACATTTGCCTCTCTCCAGTCCTCAGGTACGACTCCAGTGGAGAGCGAGGATGAAAAGATCTTCGGAAGTGGCGAAGCAATTGCATTTGTCGTTTCCCAAAGCAGCCAAGGACAAATCTGGTCCGGGCCTGGCCACTTGTCAATCTTAATGTTTGACAACATTTTCAGCACATCAGTTTCCTCTATCTCTATCCATTTCAGCATGCACACCTGCTCTTCAAAGGTTTCATTCACTACAAAGTTCGTTTCTTTCGTCAAGACAGAAGCAAAAAAACTCATTTAGGACTTCCCCTACCTCCTCAGACACCACACAGAAATTCCCTATGCTATCCCTGATCGGGCCTACTCTTTCTTTGACCATTCTCTTATTCCTCACATAAGTGTAAAATGCCTTTGTGTTCTCCCTAATCCGTTCTGCCAAGCCTTTCTCGTGCCCCCTCCTGGCTCTCCTCAGACCATTTTAAGCTCCTTCCTTGCCTGCCTGTAATCCTGTAGAGCTGAGCTTGACCCTAGCTTCTTCCACCTTACGTAAGCTACCTTTTTCCTTTTGACGAGAAGCTCCACCGCTCTCGTCATCCAAGGTTCCTTTATCTTACCACTTCTTGCCTGTCTCAGAGGGACATATTTATTCATCACTTGCAACAACTGTTCCTTAAATAGTCTGCACATGTCTATAGTGACTTTACCATGGAACAATTGCTCCCAATCCATGCTTCGTAACTCATGTCTAATCGCAGCATAGTTTCCTTTCCCCCAGTTAAATATCCTCCCATTTTGTCTAATCCTCTCCTTCTCCATAGCTATGTAGAATGTGAGGCAGTTGTGGTCACTATCACCAAAATGCTGTCCCACCACAAGATCTGAGACCTGCCCCGGCTCATTGCCGAGCACCAAGTCTAGAATGGCCTCTCCCCTCGTCGGCCTGTCAATGTACTGAGTTAGGAAACCCTCCTGAACACACCTTACAAAAACAGCTCCATTCAAATCTTCTGCTCGAAGGAGGTTCCAATTAATATTAGGAAAGTTAAAGTCACCCATTACAACAACCCTACTACGTCCACACTTTTCCAAAATCTGCCGAGCTCTGCTTTCTTCCATCTCCCTGCTACTATTGGGAGGCCTGTAGTGAACCCCTAAAGAGGTGACTGCTCCCTTGCTGTTCCTAATTTCCACCCATACTGACTCGGTCGGCAGATCATCTTCGACAATGGAAGCTTCTATAGCTGTGATACCCTCTCTGATTAGTAGTGCTGCACACCCTCCTCTTTTTCCCCCCTCCCCATTCTTTTTAAATGCTCTAAACCCTGGAACATCCAGCAACCATTCCTGCCCCTGAGAAACCCATGTCTCTGTTATGGCCACAACATCATATCACCAGGTACTGATCCATGGTCTAAGTTCGTCACTTTTCTCCTGATACTCCTTGCGTTAAAGCAAACACACTTTAACTGATACCTTGGTTCCTTGCCAGGAAAGTCTTTCCCACTAGCTGGTCTACCTCTTGCTACTGCCTCATCTGCATCAACTCTCATCTCCGATATACAGCTGAGGTTCCCACCCCCCTGCCATACTAGTTTAAACCCTCTCGAACTCCTGATGCAAAACTTCCACCCAGGACATTTGTCCCCTTCCAGTTCAGATGCAACCCGTCCTTCTTGTACAGGTCCCACTTTCCTCAGAAAGCATCTCAATTATCTACATATCTGAAGCCCTCCCTCCTACACCAGCTGCGCAGCCACGTATTAAGCTGCGCCCTCTCCCTGTTCCTCGCCTCGCTATCTCGCGGCACCAGTAGTAAACTAGAGAACACTACTCTGTTCGTCCTGCTTTGCAGCTTCCATCCTAACTCCCTGAAATCACTTTTTATATCTACCATCCTTTTCCTGGCTATATCATTAGTGCCAATATGTAGCAAGATTTTTGGCTGTTTACACTTCCCTTTTAGAACCTGATACACCGGATTGGAGACGTCCTAAACCCTGGCACCAGGGAGGCAACATACCTTCCGGGAATCCCGATCCTGACAACAAAATCTCCTGTCCATTCCCCTAACTATCGAGTCCTCTACCACGAGTACTTTTCTATTCTGCCCCCTTCCCTTCTTTGCCACAGTTTCAGGCTCAGTGCCAGAGAACTGACTGCTATGGCTTTCCTCTGGTACGTTGTCCCCACCCACCCCCCCCCCAGCAGTATCCAAAACGGTATACTTATTGCTGAGGGGAATGTCCACAGGGGATCTCTGTACTGTCTAACTGTCCCCTTTCCTCCCCCGAACTGTAACCCATTTATACTTGTCCTGAGACTTAGGAGTGACCAACTCCCGGTAACTCCTCTCAATTACCCCCTCAGCCTCCCGAATGATCCGTAGTTCATCCAGATCCAGCTCCAATTCCCTAATACGGTTTTCAAGGAGCTTGAGTTGGGTGCACTTCCCACAGATGTATCCAGCCGAGACGTGTGCCATGTCTTCCATCTGCCACATTCTGCAGGAGGAGCAAGCAACTGCCCGAGCATCCATACCTGACTTATCTGAACACGCACTCAGTACTAAAGTAGAAAGCTTAGTTCAAGTTGCTATAAAATTAAGAATCAAACTTTTATTCAATCGAGGAAGTTTAGAATAAACGTTACCTTATTAACTCGGTAAGACGAGGAGGACGGGTGGGAGACTCTACAGTGGTCGAGTCTCGGGTTTAGCCGCTTTGCTGATATATATGGTCACTGCTTTGCTTCCCGGCTGCCCCTCTGGTCCTCGTCACTTCCCCCGTTGCTCCCGCTCCTTCTGTTAAAGGGAAAACACCGCTGTCCGCTACCAGTAAGTAAGTGTTTTAAAAAAAAAACTGCCTTACCTTAGCTACGGTCATCCGGTTTCGTCTTTTCTCCGCTGCTGCTCGCACTCAAAATGGCCGTTGGCGACGAAGGGTGAGTATTTATACTCATTGCTTTCCTTCCTGGGTGCCCGTCTGGTCCTCGTCACTTTCCCCGCTCCTTCTGTGAAAGGGAAAACATCCCTGTCCGCTACCAGTAAGTAATTCTTTTAAAAAACTACGTTACCAAAGCTGCATTCTTCCGGGTTCGTCTTATCTCCGTTGCTGCTCACACTCAAAATGCGTCGGTTTTTGCGTCGGTTTTCATCCAGGAAAGAGACCTCGTTGTAAGTGAAAACTTACAGGAGCTGGGATACAGTCTTGACTAGATTTAGATTGATGAAGCTGATCTGTTACACATTGTGGAAAACAGGAAGATTAATAAGTCTCCAGGGCCAGACCAGATTTATCCTAGGCTGCTCTGAGAAGCAAGAAAGGAGGTTGCTAGCCGTTGGTAGTTGCCTCCTCACTCTTCACCGGAGTAGTACCGGAGGATTGGAAGGAGGCGAATGTTGTTCATCTTTTAAAGAAGGGTAATAGGGAAATCCCTGGCAATTACAGACCAGTCAGTCTCACGTCTGCCGTCAGCAAAGTTGTGGAAAGAATTCTGAGGGATAGGATTTATGACTATTTGGCAAAGCATAGAATGATTAAAAACAGTCAGCATGGCTTTGTGAGGGGCGGGTCAAGCCTCCCAAATCTTATTTAGTTCTTTGAGGAGGTGTCAAGACAGGTCGACGACGGCTGAGATGTAGCTGTGGTGTAATTGGACTTCAGCAAGGCGTTTGATAGGGTTCCCCACGGTAGGCTCATTCATTAAGTCAAGAATTATAGGATACAGGGAGATTTGCTATCTGGATTCAGAATTTGCTGGATGACAGAAGGCAGAGAGTGATTGTAAATGGAAAGCATTCTGCCTTGAGGTCAGTGTTGAGTGGGGTTCCGGAGTGCTCTATTCTTGGCCTCTGCTCTTTGTAGTTTTTATAAATGACTTGGATGAGGAGATTGAGAGGTCGTTTAGCAAATTTGCAGATGACACCAAGGTTGGAGATGTGGTCGATAGCATTAAGGGATACTGCAGGCTGCAGCGTGACATACATAGGATGCAGAGCTGGGTTGCGAAATAGCAGATGGAGTTCAACTTGGATAAATGCGAAGTGATGCAGTTTGGAAGGTCGAACTCTAATGCTGAATATAGGATTAAAGTCAGGATTCTTGGTAGTGTGGAGGAACAGAGGGATCTGGGTGTGCAAGTACAGGGATCCCTCAAAGTTGCCACCCATGGATAGGTTTGTTAAGAAATCATATGGTGGTTTGGCTTTCATTAACAGGGGAATCGAGTTTAGGAGCCACGAGCATTAGCTGCAGCTCTACAAGTCCCTGGTGCAACCACACTTGGAATATTATGTATGGTTCTGTTCGTTCTACTATAAGAAAGATACAGAGGCTTTGGAGAGGGTGCAAAGAATGTTTACCAGGATGCTGCCCAGTCTGGAGGGCTTGCCTTATGAAGAAAGTTTGAATAAGCTTGGACTTTTTCTGTGGAGAGAAGGAGGAAGAGAGGAGACCTGATCGAGGTGTACAAAATAATGAGAGGAATAGATCGAGTCAGTAGCCAGAGACTTTTCCCCAAGGCAGGATTGACTGCTACGAGAAGTCATAGTTTGAAGGTATGAGGAGGAAGGTATAATGGAGAAGTCAGAGGTAGATTCTTTATGCAGAGAGTTATGAATGCATGGAAAGCGTTGTCATCTGGGGTGGTGGAAGCAGAGTCATGGTGACATTTAAGCGACTGCCGGACATGCACACGGATAGCAGTGAGTTGAAGTGTGCATCGGTTAAGTTACTATATTTTACATTAGGATTAAATCTCTGCACAATATCGTGGAACAAAGGGCCTGTTCTGTGTTTCACTTTTCTATGTTCTATATATGCTATCCCTCAGTATCTTCTCAAGTAGCTTCCATACCCCGACGTCAGGCTCACAGACGTACAATTACATAGGAAATCCCTGCTACTCTTCTTAAACAATGGGGCAACACTCTGGGACCTCCGCCTTGTTCAAGGATGCTGCAAGGATATCTTTTAAACCCCAGCTATTTACTCGATTGCTTCCCTCAGAAACCGAGAATATATCCTGTCCAGACCTGGGGACGTGTCCACATTAATGCATTTTAGAATGCCCACCACTTACTCCCGCCTTAGGCCGACTTGGCTTAGAGTAATCAAAGAGCTATCCCTAACCTCACTCCAACAGTCAAATGCCATAAGACATTATAGAGTACAAGCGACAATGTTGAAGATACCAGAGACAGTGTTACTTCTCTGCTCCTATTCTGATTTTTCTTGTGATTCTTTCCAACCTTTGCAACAGGGCAGGATCACAAACCCAGAAGATTTTATAGCGTGGATGTTTGGGTGCAACTGTTTTGGAATTGCGCTATACGAAAGGAGTCTTAAATTTTTCTTTCTTCCCATCCCTTCATGTTGGTATTTTTATCTTTTTCTTCGATTGGATGTGTTAGTTTTTATTGCTTACCTTTAGTTGCACGGTGCATAAGTTGTTCGTGAGGCCAAAATTCCTCACACTACCTCTAAACGTTGTGTGACGAGAGATTCATAAAGCCTGAGAAGTCCATTCCTTCTTTTATATTGTCGTCCTATCGAGATGAATGACAACATTGCATTTGCCTTCCAAATTGCCGACTCAACCTGAAAGTTTAACTTAAGAAATTCCTGGACTAGGACTCCAAGTCCGTTTGCACTCCAGATTTCTGAAAATTCTCCCCATTAAGAAAATATTCCATACATCTATTCTTCCTAGCAAAGTCATGATATTTATATTTCCCACATGGTAGTTAGTCTGTCATTTCTTAGCTAATTTCCTAAACTGTCTCACTCTTTCTGAAAACTCCCTACCTCATCAATACTACCCGTGCAACTATTTGTGTATCTTTATGGAAAGGTAGCCAGAAGTTAGTCAGTTTCCTTCGTCAAAATGATGAATATATAAAGTGAAAAGTTGTGGTTCAACACTGATTCTTGTGAAACACCATTAGTCCCTGGCTCCAATTCTGAGAAGGACCATTTTATGCTTATTCTCTGCTTTCTGCCGGCAAAAAAACTTTTCTGTCCATGCTAGTGCCTTGTTTCGAAGACCAAGGGTCGTCATGTTGCCAAGCAGTCTCCTGTGTAGAACGTGTTCAAAGATCCGTCCGGCAGACCAGCTGGATAGCATTCTTCGGTCCTCTTGTTCTAACCTGCTCAGTACCTCCTCAAAAAATTCATACAGGTTTGTCTGGCGTTCCCTCCAAATTGATGAAACCATACAGACTTCGCCTTATTTTTCCATGCACTTTCCGATCCCGTCGCCACAATTCATGCTTTCTGTTTTGCTGTTGTACTGACCATGATTTTCCTACTCAGACATGGTTCCCTCATCCTCCGTTTGGTATTTGCTTCTTTTACCTCAGATGATTTTTTTTTTGTTGTGTCTCCCGAATCATTGCCGAAAACTCCTGTCACTGCTATTTCACTCTCTTTCCTGCGAAGTCCTTTCCCAATTAATTGTCGTCAGTTCCTCTTTCATACTAGTGCCGTTGACTTTATTAACCATAATAGAGTTAAACCTGATTCAACGTTCTCCATCTCAAACTGCAGATTAAATTAACCCAAATTATGATCACTGCCTCATAACATATTCTTCCTCTTGAGCTCCCTTTTTAAGTCTGCCTCGTCGGACAACACTAAATCCTGAATTGTCTCTTTCCCATTGGGCTCCACAACAAGCTGCTCCAAAAACAAAACACCTCGTAGACAGCCCACAAATTATATTTTCTTGTAATCCACAATCAACTTGCTTTTCCCAGTCCACCCGCATGTTAAAACCCCCCATGATCACTGTTACCTTCAATATCTTGCAAGCCTTTTCTATCACTTCGTGGGTCGTATGCGCCAAAACCAGACCGGGCTTTGGAGGCCTGCAAATAAATCCGATTATGTGCTTTTTCTTTTTACCTTTGCGGTTTCTCAGCTCTACTCTCACAAATTCTATGTCATCTGACCCTACTTCATTTATTGTTATTGTTTAAAATTCACTTTTTGCAAGAACTCCAAACCCAAGCCCTTTGCCCACCTGCCTGCCTTTTCAATCTGACATATATCCTTGAATATTGACCTCCCAGTCCTAATCCTCTTGCAGACATATCGCCGTGATGCTCACCACTTCATATCTGCCCATCTTAATCTGCGTCACTCGTGCATTTATCTTATTTCTAACACTGTGCACGTTGACATGCAACACCTTCAGTCCTGTATTGACGGTATCCCTTCTCATTGTTAGATATTTATCCATAGTGGTTGACATTTGAATCCAAAACGTTTTGAAACACGCTGTCCACATCTGTGTGCTGAAGAATTGAACAACCACTGCTGAGTTCTTCCTTCTTCTCATTTTTTTCCACACATTTTAATGTAGAGTCCACACCCATAGATGCTAACCTGCAGCTTTGCTTCACAATGGTCGTTACTACTGCTTGGAGTTCCGTTGTTCTCTGCTCTCACACATCACAGTTTAAAGGCTTATAGACCACACTCCTTACACTTCTCGCTCGAACACTGGTCCCAACTCGGTTCAGGTGGAGACCAAGTCAATGATACATATCCCTCATGTTCCAGTACTAATGATGGTGACCCTTCAAATGGAAGTGCTCTCTCCTGCACCACATTTTTCACCATATGTTCACTTCCTTTATTCAGTTAATAATTACTTAGGGGCATTTACATCGGAAATAATGTTGCATGAAATTGATGCTTCGCATTTAAACAATTTGAAAACCTATATTTGATTATAACATGGAGATTCTATTTTCCGTCATACCATGCGTAAGAAGACCCAATAAAGTGGACATAGACCAAATGGAACAAACAGCTGCAATTAAATTAGAGCGAGGATAACGGTATTGAGGTTAACCAGGGAATCTACACACCTTTCACAAAGGCGATGAGGTTAAGAAACTGTGACTGTCATTGTAAATTCGGTTGAGATCAATTTGAGTTTTTTAAGGATCTTTGTTTCACCAATTAAGTTTCAATTTACCATTGGTGTATCTGAGGAATTAAACAGGAACAATAGATATAAGATGTTGTTATTGACCGGACGAAATGCCCTAAAATGCATTAAGACGATAGTCTAGATGCTAATTATTTCTCACTTTAAAAGTAACTTGCAACGTTCCTTTCCAGATGCAAATCGTTCACTCAAACTACTCAAATTTAAGCAAAGAACCGGTTATTTTTACTGCAGTTAAATAGAGACAAAATAGGAAATAAAGGAAAACATTTGTAATTCTATCGAAATGATGAACAAAAGAATACATGTACTGAATGTTACTAATTCGTGTTTGCCTATAGGAACACGTCATAAACACACCCTTGACAAAGACAAATACAATAAAACAGATTGTCTCACATGCAATTCTAACAGCAGCGAGATATTCCACATTTTAGCTGTAACAGACAGTAGAATAAGACTCTCCCCATACAAGTTCAAGACCTCATGAACTACAAATTGCTACAACTATAAATTCTGCTTCTGTGGGAGTTAATACCACCCATTCAAACTGATTGTATTGTTTTAACTTTAAAAGTAAAACAAGGCATTGCAAGCTGTTGACTCCGAGAGACTGTTCTCCACCTCTGTCTTAAAATTTCTTCATCGAAACAGGTAAAGATACAACTCCTAAATCCCTAGCATCATCACTCCTCCCCACTTAGAAAATAATATGGAGACATGGCTTCATTTAAAAGAAAATCTTATGACATTCATAGACTATAATACATATATATTGCATTGACTCTGGTCATGCAAGCATTCACACCTACATTTCACTTTCCTCTATTTCCTCCAGCGAATAAAAATTTCCATCTTCCTACATCAAACATACAACAATGGATCAAAAACTACGTTCTCTCGCTCTGCCATGTGTACAATGTTTAAACTGAATGGCTGCAATAATAAACTCCATCTAAACAGTCTGCAATGCCACTTTATAGTTTTTTTTTCAAAACTAAAACTTTAAGAGCTTATGTTCAGTGTATGCAATGGTCCCAGATTGTCATCTTACAAATTCAAATGTCGCAAAGCCGACACCAAACTCAAAGTCTCCCTCACAATTGTTGATTATCTCTGTTGATGATTATTCAGTTTTCTTGAATAACATGCATTTGATATTTCAGGATTTTCGGTATGTTCTTGTAAGATTCCAGCACCGACACACACATCACTTGCATTGATAAACACCTTCAATGGCTTTGCACAATTACGTGCGGTCAACATTAACACAGGTTTTAGTCCTTGAAATGCCTTTTGATCTTCATCCGTTCACTGATATTGTGAAAACTTCTTCAACAAGTCAATCACTGAAGCAACCACACTACTAAAATTCGGTGTAAATTTCTGATAAAAAAGGATGCGTTTTGATCCAGGAATGAGATTATTTTCCTTGTGTCGTTGATGGAGGAAAGTCCGCTGTAACTTTTGCTTTCACAACCCTTTGTGGACATCTGTCCCTGACCAATTATATGGCCGAGTAATGTGTCTTGAGCATTTGCGAATTTACTTTTAGCCAGGTTTATCACCAAGCCTGCCTACCGATTTCGTTTAAAGAACTTCGAGAGATGCTTCAAATATTTCTTGCATGTATGATGAGAAATCAGCAGACCGTCATTAAATATGATATAACTGATTCATCCCAATATTACTTTACTGATTTGTCTTCATTAAAAAAAAAATCAGGACAACAGAAAACTCCTGACATCATGTGGTTGTCACAAAGTCACTGGACGACTGTAATGTTGTGGGTATATTGATTCATATCCCAGCATACCAGATCATGAAATTTTAATTCAATAGTATTAAGACAAACTGGCAATCAAACAAAAAATCCCACGAACATCAACACACATTGAGTTCACTAAGCCAACACAGAAAGCTAAACACACACACATACACACACTCCTACATGCACACACACTCCCACACTCACACATGCACCCTCTCACAACCCCACACGACACACACACATACACACTCACATGTGGGGTGAATTTGTACTTGCAAAGTTACATTGTACTTTGCTCAAAATTGCAGGAATCGTGTAAGATTCTATTAATTCATTTTTTTAAGATTAGAATCAATCCAAATATTATGCAATACAAAGAAGCACACAGGGGACTAACACCTTCAACACATTATCTGGGCTGACAACAATTGTTAAAGTTCACCTGAGAACGTAATGCGGAAAACAAGTTACGATTTACACGTGAAAGAAGTGAAACTAACATGGTCAGTATAACAGATGAGAAAGGTATTTTTCAATGTATAATTTCACTTACATCACACTGTAAACTTTTGCTATAAATTCTGTGTCTTAGATTTTTGTACTCTATTACCACCTAATGGAGGAACAGAGCTCCGAAAGCGCGTGCTTCCAATTAAACCCGTTGGACTATAACCTGGTGTTGTGTGATTATTAACTTTATACCTCCCAGTCCAACACTGGCATATCCAAATCAAAATTGTCAGCGACAGGCTCTTTGGCCCAACGTGTCTGTGTGGTTTACGATGCTATTCCAAACTAATCGGTACCACTGTATTCACTGCATGTTCTTGTATCTGTCTAAACGCCTCTTCAAACTTGCTATCGTACCTGACTCTATTAGCCCCACTGCCAGTGCTTTCCCGGCACCTACCATCGTCTGTGTGAAGAAATTGTCTCACAAGGGTTTTTAGATCTTGTCCCGTGTTACTTCAAACGTATACTACCTCTACGTGACATTTTCACACTGGGAAAAACACTTTGACTACCCACCCTATCCACTCCTCTCATAACTTTATACACTTACATTAGGTTGCTCTTCAGACTCAACTGCTTTAGTGCAAAAAATCCAAGTTTTCCAAGCTACTCTTATAGCTAATTCACTTCAATCTTTCAAAACCTCTTCCGCATCCTACACAGAATCTTCACATTGATGCTATAGTGAGGCGACCAGAACTACACACAAAATCAATACGTGGCTGAACTAAGGGTTTATGCAAATATAACATGATTTCCCGTTGTTTACGTTCAACGCTTTGACCAAGGAAGGTAAGAATGTGATACGCCATTGACCCATCTTATCCGGTCATATTTCTAACATTCCAGAGCTGTGCACTTAGTAACCAAAATCCTCCTTTATATTAATGATTCTGAGGTATCTGCTTTTTACCAAATACTTTCCAATTGCGTTACAAATGCAGAAGTCCCATCGCTGACTCTTGCTGAGCTCTACGAGTCACAGACCTCCAATCAGAACAAATTAATCACCACAACTACCCTCTGTCTTCCATGAACAAACCTATTTTGCATCCAAATGAATAACTCACCGAAGTTCCCATGTTTCTTAATGTTCTGGACTATTCTACCATGGCAGACATTGTCACATGCTTTCGTAAAGTCACATGAGTAACATCCACTATCTTGGCTTCATCAATCAGCTTTGTCCCTTTCAGGAAACATTCAATCAAGTTTGAGACAAATACTCTACCACATAAAGACATTGCATCTCTACGAAGTCCATTATTTTCAAAATTAGAATTAATCCTGTCAATTAGAAAATTTTCCAAACATTTCCCTGTGATAAAAAGCTCAATGGCCAAGAATTTCCTGGATTTTCTCTGTTTCCCTTCTTGAACAAATGATAAACCTTGTCTGTTAATCAGAATTCTGGGGTTTCGCCTTCATCAAAAGCGTATGAAAATATACTTATAAACGTTCCAGCAATCTCTCCTCTTTTGCCCCCTCAACATCCGACGGTAGCTTCCATCAGTTCTAGGCGAACTATCTGCCTTATTGTTTTTGAAGAGACTCGATATCTCCCCTTTCATAATGTCGATATGCTCCAGGAAATCAACATTCCCAATCGCTAACCTTACCACCGCACACTTTGTTCTCGTTGTTAAATACCGAGACAATGTACACTGTAGTGAAATAATTCAACTTTCTGGCTTTGCGCATGTATTCACTCATTTGGCCTTGAGTAGATCTGCCCTTTCCCTCGCTTCTCTTTTGTTCTTAACAAATGGAAACAACCTCTTGCATTTCTCCTTAATTTGAATGGCTAAGAACATTCCATTAACCATTTCAGATATCCTAATTTCCTTCCTGATTTTGGTCGACCCCTCAGGGGTCATGTTCCAGCTTGCTGCACCTTATGTAGGTTTTGTTTCATTTTTTAACACGAGTCTTTCAATATCTTTTGTCTCCCAGGACTCCGACGTCTGGCTGTCTTCTTCATTCATCCTCAAATGAATCAAAACGGCCTTCAAAACATACGCCGTTTTCTAATGTCCACATACCTTCAATCAACTGCCCCAATGTAATTCCTCGATTTTAATCTAATTCAGTTGTAGACAGCTTTCCCAAAATTTAGCACTTTTATCCGGGGATCAGTCTTATCATTGTCCATAATTTATATAAAACTTGCAGATTATGATCATTGCTATTGATATGTTTTCCTACTGAACATTTGATCAGTTGGCTCGATTCATTCTCCAATACCAGGTCGAGTGTGGCCTCTTCCTCAATTCGAAAACCGATATGCTGTTTCAAGAGCGAATCAATTCTCCATCAGTTTCCGCACCACAAATGGATCTATCACAGTGACAACACAGTGACATTCTCCTTCATAAATAACATAACCATGCCACCCTTTTAAGTCGCTCTGTATCTTGCCTGAACTATCCAAATGCTGGACAGTTTAGCTGCCAGTCCTGCCCTGCTCTCGAAACAGACACTGTAATGATCATCACATCGTCGAACCATGTATTAATTCAGATAGTAGCACATCTGCCTTACCAGTTATATTTCTTACATTAAACGTATTTACACTTCAGAATGCCAGTTGCTACCTGTTCACAAACCTCGTCTTGCCCATTCTTAAGATAAGATGGAATTGACTCTTGAGGGCTATCTAATCAATGAAGAATGGGCAAATACACGTTGATTTATAGATTAGTGGTGCTGGAAGAGCACAGCAGTTCAGGCAGCATCCGAGGACAGGCAAAATCCGAGGACAGGCAAAATCGACGTTTCGGGCAAAAGCCCGTTGATTTATCCCCATCTGAGGAACACAAAACATAAGTGATCGGTGTTGACATCAGGCCAATAGATTATATGCTCAACGTTGCTGGTGCTGCGGATATTTTAATGCAGGCTTGGAAATTCCACGCCCCATTCCCCCTGAACCGCACAGTGGACTCTCATCTCGTCGCAGCAAAAGTTTTGAGGGAGATATTTCATTGGGTTTAGCCACATTTGGGAGATTTATACAAACCTTAGATAAGCACTTGAATGATTTTGACATAGTGCAGGGGGACGAACTGAGAATAGTTCACAGGTCGGCGCAAAATCGAGGGCTGAAGTGTGTTCTGCGCTGTATTGTTCTATGTTCCAAATATGAAGAACTGTATCATCACATTCTTTGGCAGGATCAGTTCGTCCCTCGAAGAAGCATATGATACAATCCTTATCGAACCATCCGTTTGTTCAGCTCAACCAGAAATGTGGCACGCAACATTCCACCAGCCGCTATAGTCGCTACCCAGACCTCCGCAAATGTTTTGACGAAACCTCGATAAAAGAGAGAACAAAGACTAGACGACACACCTTCTTTCAAATCATTTTGTTCAGAAGCAAGCGGCTAATTGTGAAAAATCAAGAGCAGAGCAGGATTAGTCGCAGTCAGAAACTGCAGTTCCAAAGAGGGCCATCTGATTTAATATGGATTAAGCTAAAGAATTGCATACGCCCTTCCTCAGCTGTGGCAATGCAATATAAAACCTGAAATAATCAGATGGGGTAGAAGAGCAAATGAATCCGTTCATGTCTGAGCAATGCAAAACAATAATTAGGAATTGAGGACGAGAGGGTATCCGTTTAAGGTTAAAGGGTAAAGAAGAAAAGGGACCCTGAGGGGATTTTTTTCACACAGATGTTGGTATGCCAATGGAATGAAATACGTGTGGATGTGGTTGATTTGGGTATTTAGCAACATTTAAAATGCATTTGGACAAGTACATCGATAGGAAAGGTTTACAAGGACAATTGCAAGGAAATGGAGTAAGCACGGACGAACATTTTGCACAGCATGAAGCAGTTTGGGCCAGAGGACCTGTCTCCACGCTGTAGGTCTCCAAGACTCGATGACTGTAACAACACAGTAAAATCAAAGAGATGTGGCGACTTCTATATCTACTGGGTACTTCACTTCACCAGCCGAGACAGAGACAAGGGAGGCGTTGCCAAAACTGTCCGTAACACCAGCTGGGCCGCAGCAACAGTTTTGTGTGCAGTTCTGAGATCCATCGCATTGGAATAGTGAGAGAGTGGGTGGCCTGAAGAGTCCGTATGATGGTTCCGTTTTTGATATTAATGATTGAAGAAAATGAGGATTAATGATGAACAAACACATTCGGGCGTGCTGAGGCTGGGGTGATGTATGTTGATGAGAGATGAGAATCACTGTTTGATATTTCAGTAGACAGAGATGCTATCAACCGATTCACACTTTGTCTGTAAATGGGATTTGAACCTGGTAACCTCCAGTGAGATAACAAGCTGAAAAAATGTGTATTTATTCAAGTTCATAAATTTATTTTGGATAAAGTCAGAACTTTGGATGCTTTGCTGTAAATTATCTGAATATCTTTGTAGGAGGTATGTGCAGAAATCTGGCTGGGATCGAAGGCTGTGACTTTATGTAGTTGATCCCAACGGCAGGTATTTTAGTGAAATGGATTTTTGCTTCGAAACAGCTGTGAGTCCTGCCCTTGCAAGATCTCTAGGTAACTGCGCAGTCCCCTGCGCCACGACCAATGCAATCGTCCTGGCTGGTGAGAGCTTGTCCTTATTGATATCTCACTGCTATCAAGCTGTATGAACATGATGGACCGAAAGGCATAATCTGTTGTACTAATTCCATACTACGGCATTTAATTGTGTCACGAATCGAGGACCTGGTGGAGATTAGCGTGAGACTAAGCAGCAATCTTTCATAGAGAAATCGGTTACATTTTATGATTTGGAGATGCCAGTGTTGGACTGGGGTGTACAAAGTTAAAAATCACACAACACCAGGTTACAGTCCAACAGGTTTAATTGGAAGCACACGCTCCCTCATTAGGTGATAAGTAGCGTCGCTCCAAAAGCTAGTGTGCTTCCAATTAAACCTGTTGGACTATAACTTGGTGTTGTGTGATTTATAACTGGTGAAATTTTAGGCAGTGTACACCACTGTGTCTGTGTCTTTTCCAGGCCACTGTAAGCCCAATCGAGATAAGTCATTGGGAGCAGATTTCCCATCTGTCAGATATTTGCTTGTAATTTACTGTGGAATTTACTGGTCCTCAGTTGCCATCCTGTCTGGAAGCCTTCAATGTTGTTTGATATTCATGAATCTACCCATGACTGTGTCTAACAGCTCACTGCCGCTCTCGTGGGTAAATACTGCTGTGTATCTCATCAATTTGTTTCATTCCATGGTGTGAGGGGTTTCAGTGTTGGAGGGAATGCACTTGGGAAAGCTATGATTTGCTGAGATTAATGCGTTGAAAGGACTGCCTTTCTTAAGCAACCATGGTGTGACTTACAGATTAGCGACATATCGTCACTTGTACCTCAATTACAGAACAATTCTCTATAGTCCAAACCTCAGTTTTGGTCAAAAACAAACAGCTAAATGATGTAATTCCAAATTCGAGCACTTGATGCATAGAAGCCTATACCTTGTTATGGCAAGTGGATTTCTTAGTACTTCACTGTTCTCAGGGTTTGTGCATCCACCACCCTTACAGGCAGTACGTTCCAGCTTCACACAACATGCTGGATGAAAAGGAGTTTCCTCGTGACACTGAACCTTCTGCTCCTTTGACTTAAATCTAACCCCTGATCATTGATCCCACTAACAAAGGGAAGCATTCCATCCTATCTACCGTATAATTTAACCTCACAATTTTACACATCACATCCATGTCCTCTTTAATTCTCCTCTGCTCGAAAGAAAACAACTCGATCTGCCCAATCTCTCTTCTTCACTGAAAATCTCTGGGGAAGGCAGTCTCCTGTGCTCCCTTTCGAGTGTAATCAAATAATTTCTCTGATGTTGGCTCAGGAACTGCACACAATACTTTAGTTCAATGTAAATAGAAAGGGGCTGTTGTGCTGCAGCGTTTGAGAACCGAACTCTCAGCTACTTAACCCCGGCCAAAGTCCCACCTGAACCAGAGCTGTATCAACATGCCTGTAAATAGGTCTGTTTGAAAATATGCGAACTTAGCAAAGGAATAGCTGGGCCACATTTGGGATCATCAAAGTAATCTGCGTCTGCGCCTGGAAGACATGGGTACTACCTGAACAATTACAAAGCATTGGTTTTCACAAAGTAAAAACGAAAGCGCAGCAAAATCCATCAGGATGCAGCGACTTCAAATTTTGGATAAAATTAGTGCAGACAACGGCGAGAAGCTATCGTTCCAGCATCAATAAAAGTACATAAATCTTCAGTTATGCATATGATGCATCTCTGAACAATAATAATCAAAAGAAAACAAAGAACTGAGAACGCTGAAAATTGCAAACAACAGCAATAATTGCTCGGAAAGTTCAGCAGGTCTGTCAGCATTTGGGAAGAGATATCAGAATTCGTTTTCAGGTGTTGCCAGATGGGTTGATTTTTCCCACTGATTTCTGTTTTTGTTTGTTAACTTTCCCTACTTCCTGAGGCGGATAAGAGAGCATAGACCAGCGCCGTGTCAGTAATTTGCAAACACTCTTGTATTGTGCGTCAGTTGCGAGAGAGCTGGTAAAGATAATAAGATTCCATGGGACTCAAAGCATGTTGAACACAAAATTGTCTGTGAGAGGGATGGCAGGGGGATGCATTCATTGTTGCAGATCTTGCTGAGCAGTGTACAAATTTAGGATTTGAATGGAACTAAAAAGTCAGAAGTCCACAGCTGAGATAAAATTTGGTAGGTGGTTAACAGTCAAGAGTACAGCAGTGGCACAATGTTTAGCACCACTGTTTCACAGCGCAAGAACCCAGTTTCTATTCCAGTAGTTGCGCGACTGCCTATGTGGATATCACGCATTTTCCCCGTGTCTGCAAATGTTCCACTGGGTGGACTTGTTTCCTCCCACAGACCAAATATGGGGTATTTCGGGTGGCCTGCCGTGCCAAATACCCCGTAGTGTTCAGGGACGTGCAGGCTAGGTGGATTATCCGCGGCAAAAGCACGTTTACTGGTGTGGAGTGAGTCTGGGTGGGATGTTCTTAATAAGGTCAGTACAAATTTGATTATTGGAATGGCCTTTAATGCACAGTCGGAATTCGGTGAGGGTGGCTCGAAATTGCAGGCAGATATCACCGTGTTGATTAAGTGGCAAATATAAAACATCTGGGGAAAGAATGTGATAGGCTCGATTCATGACGAGCTCACAAGACAAATAATGATATCATATCAGTGGGACGCTGGGAAGTCTGGAAATAGCTGACAATTAAACAATGTATTCGCAAAAATGTCTCTCGCAAATTTGTTCATGACTATTTTATGATTCAACAGCCAGAATTTGAATCCTAACACAAACTCAAACATTTTAATATGCACGGGTCTCTGAAGATAACAGGTTATGTACATGAGGTGGATTTTAGAAGGCATATGGAATACTTCACTTTATTAAAGAAACAATTACTACATGAAATAGACAGAATTGTGGACAGTGAGGAAGGTTATCAGAAATTGCAGTAGGACGTTGATCAGGGGGAGAAATGGGAAATGGAGTTTAATACAGATTAGAGTGTGGTCGTTCATTTTGGAAGTCAAATCAAGGTGTGAGTTTCATGGTAAATGGTCAGGCCTGAAGGAGTTGGAGTTCAGGAGCACAATTCCGTGAAAGTGTAATCACAGCTGACCAGAACAGTGAAGAAGGCTTTTTGCACGCCGGCCTTCATCAGTCAGGGCATTGAGGGTAGAAGTTGGGATGATATGTTGCAGTTGTGCAGGACGTTGGTGAGGCTGCACTTGGAGCATTGTGTTTAAATTTGCTCAACCTGCTATAGAAATGTTGCTTTGAAACCGGAGAGAGCTCGGAAGGTTTTTGCAAGGATGTTGCGCGGAGTCAACGCTCTAAGTTATACGGAGAGATAGGACAAGCCAGGACGTTTCCTTGAGAGTGTACTCGACTACAAGGGCCTCATAGGGTTGCAAGAGATAATGAGAGAAAGGTTAGCTTTAATGCCTTCAGTCTTTTTGTCAGGGTTCATGAATCAAGGAGGGTCGGCATCAGTTAGAGTTTAGAGGGGAAAGTGTAAAAGGGAACCTGAGGTGCAAACTTTTGAAGAGAGGTTTGTACGCATATGGAATGAACAGTGATCCGACGTGGTGAAGGCGGGTACAGAAGCAAGATTTAAAAGGAATTTGGACAAATATACTGGATTGTAAAGGTTTAGAAAGATATGGGCCAAGTGCAAAGAAATGGAGTTACTCTGGATGAACATTTGGTAGGCATCCATCGATTTGGACCAACGGACCTGTCTCTGTGCTGGAGGAAATATGAATCTGTCTCTCCAACAGACAGCAACTGTTCTTCATGCTGATGAAAATACTGCCCCCATTTTAAAGTGTGTTTCGTGCTGCCGAGGTACGATGAGGAAATTTGGGAGACAAATCCGGATCTCCTGAATCAAAGAGAGGTCTCTTCCATTGCACCACATGAGTCCCCAGTAACTTGACTGTTACTGTTCCGTCATTACAAGAAAACAAGTGTGTGAGAATCAGCTGCAGACTCATGTCAACACAGAAAAGCAAGAGCAGGCGAAACGCCCTATGGATGGCATAATTGACAGAAATACTTACATTTTGGCGATGTGACGAGGAAAAATCTCTGACTATTTTGGACAGTCTACCTATCCGCTAAATATTCGGCACTCACATGGACCTCACTGGCCCCAAGGCTCCATTCAGCCTGTCAGAGTTCAACAAATTTTGTATTGTCTCACAATAAAGACTAGAAAAGATCCAGAATCTCTTTGTGAGCTTGTGTTTTCAATATACAGACAGCACACTGTTCAATTTTCTACTGTCCGACTGTTGTGAAGCTGAATAGAGTACTTGTGGATTTGAAGGCAGGAAGTTAGAATTTGGTGTTTGCATAATGCTGGCAGGAAAACATTCCTTGTTTGCTTTCAAAGATGATGTGCCTTTTCTGTGCTTGCAGATTTTAAATGGATATCTGTGGGCTGTAGCCAGAGAGCGTGTAATGACACAGAGCACACCCGAATTTCAACGTATGTATTAAAAAGGCCGTACAGTCAGCAGTACAATGAACAGTTTTTTTTACCAAGGCGACAGGCTTTTGAATTTAGCCAATCAATTTGAACCAGGCACTTAGATTCCAAAATCCGGTACATTAATACCTGCTAGTTTTGACAACATGGGATCAATCCTATTTTAAAAATTATTGCTATGTCATCATAAAAGGAAGGGCCCAGAGCCAGCTGCCATCTACTAGATATAACAGTCATCAACTCCAGACAGAAAATGTCTAGACTCACAAATCCTCCATAACTGAGAGGAAGCCCCATCTAAATACCAACCATAACACACACGGAACTATCTAATATTCCTGAACTTAGAGTCAACACTGAAAGCAAACAGTATTCTGGAAGACTAAATTTTGGGAGAATACGTTCCAACATCCTTGAAGAGATGGGACCTGTATTTATTGGAACAGCATGACAAAATCATGTTGCTTCATTCGGGATTATTTAGTAATCAGAAGGAATTTGTTCAGTTTGTTGATGGTTCAGATAAGTTGTTCACTGTTAGAATCAGACAAATGAATTGTTACTTTTTTTTTAAAGTGAGTGTCAAGAATTTATTTTATTGAGCAGAAGAAGTTGATGAAACGCAGTTGTCACTACTTCCCACACCGTGTACGTTGCCGTACTGTAGACGTTGCATGACAGTAGTAAAGCAGGCTGCACAATTCTAAAAATACAAATATCAGTTGTACTACATTGTAGCCATTATATTTATGTCTATAGTATGCAAGAGCAGTCTGCTGAGTGTCCAAATATCAGTCGACATGTTCGTCCTATTTCATACAATATTTCTACTTCCCTGTTATTGTCCCTGGCTTCCAGTACAATGGAGGTGGAGTCAGGTTTCTGAGCCCAGGGTCGTCTGCTACATCGGGTTTGCTTCTCGTGTCTTTACATTTCTCTCCTCTTTTTGTCTTTTTATAATCTTCTCCTACATTTTCCTTGCCTTTGGGTGAAGAGCTCTGACACAGCGATAGCATCTGTGACAGAAAGTAAGCCCAGCAGCGTGGAATTGTGCAGGCTCAGCAGCCCGGACTGGTGATGGTGGCTTCTGCAATGTCGAGACACTCTGAACGCAGATTCCTGGAGGCGGTGACGGAGGCGAATTTGGCGGCCTCAAAAGAGGCTGCATGTTAGACGGATGCCCGAAATGGTGTCGCAGAAATATAGAGGATAACAGCAGGAGGAGGCTACTCAGCCCTTTGAGCCTGCACTCAAATTAATTACGACCATGGATGATCGTCCAACTCAATAGCCTCATCCTGCTTTTACCCATTCACAACGGGTTTGTCATGCATATTGTCCCCTTCATAAATCCATGTTGACTCTGTTTGATCCAATCACTGCATTCGAAATTCTCCTGGCGGAGTTTGTGCCCGTCCTGAACCTGTCAGCACAGGTTGGGTCTACATTGGTAGAGCCCAGCGTGGACTCATAGTCGCAAAGGCTTCAGTGGAGGCAAGATTGCGTGGAATAGCTGTAATGTTCGTTCCAGTTGCGGTGGTAGGGAAGCACCCGTGCGTGGCCACAAGGAACTCATGATGGAGCAGGAAATTTGGACACTTTCTTTAGCCCAAAGTTGTGCAGGTCGGGTGAATTGACCATGGTCTTTACTCAGAGAGTGGTAAGGGTATGGAATGCTTCACCTGCAACGGTAGTAGATTCGCCGACTTTAAGTACTTCTAAGTCGTTATTGGACAAGCATACGGACGTACTTGGAATATTGTAGGTTAGATGGGCTTCAGAATGGTATGACAGGTCGGCGCAACATCGAGAGCCGAAGGGCCTGTATTGCGCTGTAATGTTATATCTATGAATAAGTTGCCCAGAGTGTTCAGGCTTGTGCAGACGAACTGCAATTATCCGCGAAATGTAGGGTCATGGGATAATAGGCCTGGGTTGGAAATTCTGAGAGTGTCGGTGTAGACTTGTTGGTCACAATCGCCTGTTACAACAGCGCAAGGGCTCTTCCACTCCTGTCAGTTTTTTTCTTCATTTTTCTGCCTTTCTATTCGAAGTTTTCATTTATGTTAATTTGCTTCAAGATAGCACTCGAGAGTGGCAACCATATAAAATATTTTTCATGATATGTGGTCATGATATCTGCGTGACAATAAATAATACAATGAATAATTAAACAAATTTTAGACAGCATTTCCACATTTAAATCTTCCTGTTATTTTCAAAACAATTCCCACTTCCTCACGATCATTTCATTTCAGATGCTATTCGATTGCCCAGATCGTGCTGTTGCTTTAAACCGTAAAACCACTTCCACATGTTCCAAATATTTTGGAAAGAGTTCCTTATTCCGCATTTCTCTATTGTTTTGGCGATAATCAAACTGCTACATGTTCCAAGTTATTTTGGACACGATTCGCACTTACACATATTCACTGTTACTTTCAACACAATTTGTATTTCCATGCGTCCCTGACTTTTCAGAAAACATTCCTGCTTTCATACGTCCCTGTTTGTAAACGACTATTGCCACTTCCACAAATTGTCTGTTAGTTTAAGCAGCATCCCACTATCACACGTTCTCTGCCATTTAATACAGCATTCCCAGTTCCTTATGTTGCTGTTATTTTTGACTGTGTTGGAGAGAGATTTTAAAGAGCATTCTTGTGTCTTGTGTTCAAAATTCGATCTTTATTCAGAGCTCCTTATCAACCCAATCTGAGAAAGGTCATTGAAATCACAATGCAATGCACTTTGCACACTCCCTAACGACTAAGAAGGGTATTTTTACACATATCGCATTAAGATGATTGTATGTAACATTGATATCAGTGCTTGACAATTCTCTTTCTACAGTTGTGTACCACAACAAGACATTTGCCAGCTGCACCGTACCTGCGTGGGTGATGTTTGTCACCTTATGCAGCTTTGATTGATCATTTTCGCGAAGAGATTCATTCACACTGCAGTACATAAAATACTGGAGATCTGAAATCAAAATTCTTCTGATGAAAACTCGCCAGAATTGACATATTAACTTTTTTCTCCCCGCAGATGTTGTGAGACTTGCTGAGTTTCATTAACAATTTCAATCGTTGCAAGTCCAGTTGTCTGCTTATTACATGCACGGAACTTGTATTGCAGTTCTCACCTCGATACAACAATCCCACATACATTTGCTAATCTTTTCCTTTTCTGAGCTCCACTCAAACTGATACTGTAATGGCAGAATCAACCAGGATGTTCAGTTCAGGCAATCTCGATGATGAGATTTTCTCACTTTTTATTGTTCGTTCTTTTGAAGGAGAATGGTGAAG
This sequence comes from Chiloscyllium plagiosum, assembly GCF_037043375.1. NCBI lineage: Eukaryota > Metazoa > Chordata > Chondrichthyes > Orectolobiformes > Hemiscylliidae > Chiloscyllium > Chiloscyllium plagiosum. The sequence continues at coordinate 4,547,900 of NW_028270179.1, read as the reverse complement.
TTCTCATCAGGCCATTCCTTGCCCTCACTGAGTGGAGAGGACAATGATCTCCTACTATGTTGTACATTCCACCGGAAGCTAACACTGTTAAGGCTAGGCTATCTCCCAGGTAGATTGTTCAGAAGGCATATGGTGTGTTAGTGTGTATTCGTAGACGGATTCAGTTTCGTTTCGACGAGTTCACGCTTCATCTGTACAGGACACTGGTAAGGCCCTTATTGCAGCATTGTATACAGTTCTGTTCACCACATTACAGGAAGGACGTGAAAATCTGGAAAGGTTTCAGAGCAGATTACGAGGATGCTGCGTGTTATGGAAGGATGGTCTGACATGGAAGGTCTGAGGGAACTGTGGTTGTTTTCCTTTGAATGATGAAGGTTAATAGGTGATTTGATCGAAACGTGTAAGATAATCAGAGGGTCAGATTGGGTGGGCTTTGATAGAGCTTTTTTCCTCCGATGGTGAAGGCTAACACGAGGGGAAGTAGCTTTAAATTGAGAGCTGATTGATTTAGGACAGCTATCAGGGGTAGTGTCTTTATTCAGAGCGTGGTAGGGGCGCAGAACGCCCTGCCTGCAGCAGTAGTAGATTTTTCGATGTTAAGGACATTCACATGGGCATTGGACATATATATGGAAAATAATGAAATAGTGTAGGTTAGATGGGCATCACAATAATGTCTCAGGTAGGCGCAACATTGAGGGCCGAAGGGCCTTTAATGCGCTGGAGCGTTTTATGCTCTTTGATCTGTGTATGGGATTTTCTTCTGTCAGATGGTATGGACCTGGAATATTTCAGTATGTTGGGTGGTAATGCTGTTTAAAGACGTCTATTCAAGACTAAGACATACTTTTTAAAATCAGTATGGGATTCAAGGGGTATGGGAATGAGGTAAGAAGGCAATACTCAGGAGTATTGGCAAAGACAGGTTTTCATTTACTGACGGAGCAGAATTGTTGCGATAAGTGGCCTAGTTTCATTCTGGGTCTTATGGTTTTAGTTCAAAAGATATGCCTGCTGCGTCGTGTTTGGATTGTTCAAAACACGAGTCTGAGTCCTACATTGCAGGACATCAACTCTGGAGGACAGATCAACCGGGAAACCAAGGTGCAAAGGGTCGGAACAAAAGGACTGATTGCCCTGTTGGTCGCCGGGCACTGTTCTTACTCTCGTCATGGTTCTGGTCCGAACACTGTAACATCTTCTCCCATTATTTCCCACCTAATCAGTCCTCCCGCATCCACCGTCTCAGAAGCGGCCATATTCAAGTGACACGAGCATCATTTCAGTTGTAAAATATACTTTTAAATTGCTGAAATGATGAGTGTGAACTTAAGGCATATGCTCTGGCTCATCTTTGCTTGAGATCACCGCAGCCTGTGGCAGAGACCGAGGCATTTTTCAGCCAAATGTGATTATGAGAGCAAAGGCTAGCAAGGTTGCATCTGCTGCCCTGGCCTTGTAATCACTGCTTGGAATGACGCAGTTGCAAATAATTGCTGACATTGCAATCACATAATTAATTTGACTGGAGACGTTAGTTTCTAAAAAATGCAGATACTTATGCATCATTTCAAATAAGCGAGGTGCATTACATTCGGCAGAGATGAATACGGATAGTGGTAATTTCTTCATTCATATGTACGGAAATTAACACGAAGTAAACTGAATATAGAATCCTCAATCAATTGTACTTCACTTGAGTCTATCCGCGTAGAAATCCATCATTGTCGAACTCACTTCCTGCTAAACGTTGCCCAGCATATATTTTCCAACGAATACCAAATCAATTCTCATCATCTCAAGTAAGTCATTCCATTTTCTGCATTCCCTGACTTATTCTGTTGTGGTTTCACGATCACTGCCGCATGCAACTAAGAATGCAGCACTCACACAAGTTTCCATTGTTCCGTGTACAAACAGTATTAAAGCTTAATGGTCTCTATTTCAATACCACACATAATTCCCAAACAACAGGATAATGTTAACGACTGCTCAATGCTTTCAAATTTACATTATCTTACTGACGTGGAATTATGCTTGTCCAGGACATGTGCACATGCTAAGTACAGCATCGTTCTTTCTTGGCAGCTTTTAAATTCACAAACCTGATTAATGTTTCATGAGTTGTGATTGGCTTTTACATATAAATCAATAATACAATGCTCGTTTAATCATACTTCTTGGGAATTATGTTATGATTTCATCTGCATCACACCGCCAAATCCATTCACTTTAAATTAAATTAATTTTATACGTTATTCCCTGATTCCAGACTCACGGGTACTGTCCCAAGGCGATTATGAAACTGGAGAAGTTGCAGAGAAAATTTGCAAGAATGCTGCCCAAATTTTTCGTGGCTAGTGTGGGGGGTGGGGAGGACGTGTTGTGGCCGTGATTAAGTTACATCGAGAGGCTGGATAGGCTGGGATATTGTTCACTAGTGAACAGGGTGTTAGTGAATAACAAAGGTCCTTTCTGAGGAAAGAACTGTTCAAAACAAGAAAGCATAATTTTAAAGCGAGAGAAGAAAGAATTAGAAGGGATCTGAAGGGCAAACGTTTCGTACAAACTGCGGTTCGTATGTCGAATATACTGCCAGAGGAAGTGCTAGAAGCAGGCACAGCTACAATTAAAAGGCAGAGGCACAAGTGCATAAAGAGAAAAGAGGAGGAGGGAGATGGAAATAATGCCGGCAAAAGGGGTTAGTTCAGTTGGGAAACTTGGTCGGCATGGACGCATTGGATGAGCGTTTCTGTTATGTGCTGTAGTGCTCCATGGATAAGCTGACATCACATCAAAATATCTTGAGTATGAGGGAATGATTCGATACTCTGAGTAATTCCGACATTGCAGAACCTTTACTTAGCTACTCACATACAATGGCGTCCTTAGTGGTTAGCACTGTTGCCTCCCAGCACCAAAGACACGGGTTCAACTCTATCATTGCGTGATGGCCTGTATGGAATTTTCACATTCTTCCCGCGTTGTCATGGGATTCCTCCTGGCGCTACAGTTTCCTCGGCATTCTAAAGATATGCAGATTATTTGGATTATCTTTGCCAAATTGCGTCACAGCGTACAAAGATGTGCAGGCTTGTGGTTTAGCCATGTGCAATGCACAGTTATTGATATGGGGTGGGTGTGGAGAGGAGACGGAGGTTGGAGAGAGTTGTGATGAAGCGAGTACTCCATGTGGGGTTGCGAGGATGGAGAACCTCTGTTGCACACTCTTTGGAAGTTTGGTGTAGATACAATGGGCTGAATGACTTATTTCTGCATTGTAGGGAATCCATGATTACTCTGAGAAATCATAAATATTCTGACCTTCATATGATTGGAATCTTAATAATCTTCAGTTCTCTGCCTTTAGAGAAAAACTGAGGGCCACAGCATTTATCTGGCTTAGTTCTGCTTTAGCTGTGCACATTTCCAAATAAATACCAGTATGCACTGCCAATCACGAATATCTACGCGAATCCAAATAAGAATCGGTTTCCACTACCAGCTCTCTCTCTGTCAAAGCAACTCTCATGGCAATTGTGATGCTATCCCAGGGAAATTGGGGAAGCTCTAGCTGCTCCATTCGTTATGTGGTTGCCATGGTAATGGTGTATGTACTGACAATTTTCACGAATGTCATGCTGAACAGAGACAATAGTTATTAATTCACATTACCTTTTTTTAACTGACCTCTTTGCTTAAAGGTTGCTACCACCTGGTTCCCATTGAAATAGACTGTTCCTCGGATGATGCCTGACTTGTGGTTCTATTCCAGCGCCAATCTCTCGACTCTGATCTCCAGCATGTGCAGTCCTCACTTTCTCCGAATGGACTTTTCAATCTGTGTCTCCATCACCTTAATTTTTATTTGATATGTTGCAAGACGTTGATATCTAAATATTGCAACCAAAACACTGTTGCAGTGCCTCTTGCAATATATTGTATTTTTCTTAGTTTAAGAAACATTCTCATCTTCTTTTGATTGAAGCTCAATCTGATAAATAACAATGTTAGACTGGAGTGTTCTATAGGTGAAACCATTTTACAACCTAGGATGGGATGCATTTAGAATGTTGGATAAAGCTTCAACGACATTCCTAACATCAGCTTTAATTATGTTGTTGAACGTTTCCTTAGACACATTTTAGTGTGCTATTCTCGTTGGTAAGGAACTGACTGGTCAGACCAAGGGTCAGAATCAAAATGACTCATAGTTGGAAATCAGACAGAAGTTTCTGATTATACTCTGCACCATATTGTGCAGTTTTATGGTGTCATGTTTTTGTGTGTATTCTCTTTACTTTTAGTGTAAAGAAAACTTAAATGATGAATATGACTACATTTTTGAGATAGTTGCATAAATACTGGTGATTTTATTCTTATGTACTGACACATTAATTGTGTTGCAACTCAATGGAAGTTCAGAATGCAGTTGAAGACGATTGCGAAATATCCGGTTACATCAATTATAAAAACTACCTTTTGCAGAAAACAACTGAGAACTGCCGAAAAGTGAAGAGCAAATGGAAAGCGTGGATCCATGGAGCATCGTTAGGAAAGAGAATAGAGAAGGAATGATGACCGATTAACACGAAGGCACACAGGAAATACATTCGCAGCTGACGTCTGATTCAACGAAGTAACAGTGGCAGCAGATCAAATATAAACTTTATGGCGGCCTGGAAGAAATTAGCAGGCTGAACTCGAAACGAAACATAGCCTCAAAATAAATTCACTATGAACTTTGTAGTGGTGAGTACTATAGGACAGGTAAATTTTCACAAGCCAGAAATAGAAGAACAAGATCAAGAGCCGACATCGTTCTACAAAATCAATAGAAAAGTTTGTTTGAGGGAAGAATGTGGCATACATAGAAATTAGAAATCATAATTGTGTACCTGCAGGATATTTCATGACAACGAATGAAGTCAAACTCTGACAGAAAGGGCTAGCTGATTCAACAACAATAACAACAAAAAGAGATTTAAACATATAATCTCGAGATTTCCGCATTTCAGAAAAAAAATGACATTTGCCAACAAATGATTTGGCAGCCCTCAACTTCCAAATTTCAGTGCAATTCAAATACAGCATTGTTGTTGTTGTTTCAGAGTTACACCACTCCGCTCACCGTGTTTGCAGCAGCTATCTGAATGGTCATTATGACACAGTATCAAACTTCCCAACAACTGACAATCTCCCAGCACCATCCTACATCTCATCCGCTTTATCCTCGACCACAACTTCTTCACCTTTGACAAAAAGTACTTCATCCAGGCATATGGAACAGCTATGGGGACTAGATTTGCACCCCAGTATGCCAACATCTTCATGCACAGGTACGTACAAGACTTCTTCTCTACGCAGGACCTCCAACCAACATTATACAACAGGACCATTGACGACAATTTATTCCTCTGGACCTATGGTGAGGAATCATTGACAAAACTACACAATGATGTCCACATGTTTCATCCCACCATCAAAGTCACCATGGACTACACTCTACTATCTGTCTCATTCTTCGACACATGCATCTCATCAAGTTTGGACACTTCAGCACCACACTCTATCTCAAAGCCACAGAAAAATTCACAATGCTGCACTTCTCCAGCTTCCACCCAAAACTTATTAAAACAGCCATCCCCTGTGGGAAAGCACTGTGCATACACCGGATCTGTTCAGATGAGGAGTAACGTATGGGCATCTGGAAGTACTCAGGGATGCCCTCATAATAACGGGGTATGATGCTCAACTCATCGACCGCCAGTTCCGACTGGCCACAGCAAGGAACCGTAATGACCTCCTCAGGAGACAGACAGTGCAGCAACTGACAGGGTACTCTTCGCTGTCCAGTACTTCCCAGGAGCCGGGAAACTACGCCATGTTCTTCGTGAGCCGCAACACATTATCAACGTGAATGAGCACCTCGCCAAGACCTTTCCCACAGCTCCACTGCTCGCCTTCAAAGAGCCGCCAAACCTCAAACAGATCACCGCCCGGCGTGCAGGAAAGCTTCATACAACTTTGTCAGAGTAGGCGCTGCAAGAGGTGTCAGAGTGTGGACATACATACCACCAGTACACGTGGGGACACCTCCCACCATTTATGAGGCAGGTACTTTTGCGATTCAGCCAACGTTGTCTACCTCATACGTTGCTGGGAAGTATGCCCTGAGGCATTAAACATTGGTGAAACCGAGCAAAGGCTACGGCACTGTATGAATGGGCACCAAAAAACAATCAACAGACAGGAGTGTTCCCTCCCAGTTGGAGAACACTTCAGCGTTCCAGGACATTCAACCTCGGACCTTCTGGTGCCCATCATCCAAGGCGAACTTCGGGAAAGGCAGCAGCAAAAAGTGGCAGAGCACAGGCTGTTAGCTTAGATTGGTACCCATAGGTAGGGAATAAACCGGGACCTAGGTTTCACATCACACTACAGGTGACCTCCATTGTACTATATACACAGAGACACTCCTATGCACAGTCACGTACACAGACACTACACACAGTCCCACAGACACACACTCCCACACTCACACATTTCATCCTCTCACAGATTTGGACCACTTTACACTCACACACACATACGTATTCACGCTCTCTCACAGACACTTACAAACAGACACTCCAGACACACGCACACAGTCACTCCTATGCACAGACATGTACACAGACACTCATACATTTGTGCAGACACACACACTCCCACATGCATCCACTCACAGACGTAAATACTTTACACTCACACACACATATACACTCTCTCACACAGACATGCAAATCCCGCACCCGAGATACGCACACACTCCTACAGACACACACACTCCAACATTCACTCACACATGCACCCTCTCACAGACTTAGATTACTTTGCACTCACACACACATATATACGCACTCTCTCACAGCCACTCCAGACACGCACCCCAGACACGCACATACACACATAAACAAACACACACACAATACCAACATGCATACATACATATATACGTATGTGGGGTGAATTTGTACTTGCAGAGTAACATCGTACTTTGCTCAAAAACTGCATGAATCCATGTAAGAATCTGTTAACTCACTTTTTAGATTAAAATCAGTTTAAACGTTTTGGTACAGACAGGGAACGCAGGAGGCTAGCATCTTCAATATCTCAGCATCCTATCTGCGCTGACACCAATTGTTTCAGTTAATATGAGAATGTGACTTTTAAAAAAAGAAGTGAAACTATCATAGTCATTCTAAAAGATGAGAGACTTAGGAAACAATCAAGGCAGTTTTCAATGTATAATTTCTGTTACATCACACCGTAAACTTTTGCTATAAATTCTGTGTCTTACAATTGTGTGCTCCACAAACACCTGGTGAAGGCGTGGCGCTCCGAAAGCTAGTGCTTCCAATTAAACCCGTTGGACAATAACCTGGTGTTGTGTGACTTTTAACTTTGTACACCCTCGTCCAGCACCAGCATCTCCAAATAATGGCTGACACAGCAATTAGCTATCTTTCGCCAGAAACTTGCCTCGTGCATAAGGGCCTAAATATATTCTTGAAGCAGCTTTGAATACTGAAGAAGGAAACTTAACCAGGGACAGATTCATTGCAAATCTACACAAGGAATTAACTTATAAAACGCGTGGTCAGTAAAGGAGCGTATGTTCAGTCTGTTGGAGCATTCGCAAACTGATTCAACGGTTGCATAATAATATTTAGGAATTGTTTTGCAGTGGAATTGTGTGCATTGGGGGAGCATGTGATTCACTTCGTTTTTCCCGGCAAAGATAAAATGTTCTGATTGGAGAGGTTGGTGGAGAAATCCCCCCTCTTCGAACCAAGTTCTTGCGAGTACAGGTGGAGGAGAAGTCAGCAATTGTACTGGTGGGTGGAAAAAATAAACAGGAGGGTGATGTTTAACTTTTTGCAGTTTAGGCCCTATTGTCAAGTGTGTGGGATCTCTGCAAGGCTGAAGTGCCAAGATGACTGTGTCTCTGAGACATGCAAGACAGGAATCTACAAATAGAGACATACTGGAACTCTCTTGTCATTGAACTTGGAGTTCCAATGCTGATGTCCTGAGGAAGAAAGTCCAATATCCGCCATTGTCAGGTGCAGCCCCCTGAACTGTTGCCCCGAGCATCCCTTCTCCACAAATACTGCAGGATCTGTTCAAACGTTCTAATATTTCTACATTTTGCCATTCCCTAGTATTCTTATTTTACTGTATTCTATAGCCCTCTAAACATTTTTGTAATTGTGAACTGACTGGTCTAGCCCTAAGTTGTGATTGTGAATCAGATTGTCTCATATAATATCAGTCATGTTCTAAAATCCGTCAGAAATGCAGTTACATCTTTGTAAAAACCTGGTGGACTAAATTTCCAACCGTTTAACGAGGGAAAAAGTCCTTTACTCTTTCTAGAAATTTCTACTGCATCAATCTGATATTTTCAGCAATAGAATAGATTTGTCCACACAAACTAAGCACAAACTGGCTTGTTTCCATAATACTGAAATCAAAAGTAAACTTGAACAACTCTGTCAGAGTCCTTAATTCCGGCCAATAAATGTCCTCGCAGTCCTTAACAATGAAGATTGCAAAGTAGTGAAGTGCATGCATGCACACATTAATTGACGACGTAAATCGGGCCCATTTGGCCAAGACAGGGATGGACCCAAGGTCTGGGGACACTTTGTTCAATGAAGCACAAGTCATAATATCGTTTAATAATGTTTTCCCTTCGATGTCTGACCGTTCTTACAATCGAAAAGTAGAGATTCAGACATTAATTCATCGGATTTTTATTGGCATTTTGGCAAACTGTCTTTTGTGTTGTTAGGTGCAGCAGATTGTGCGCATTTCTGTCAATCTCAGGTAGTGCAAGCGAATATAAAGTTCCTTCTGCATTATCCAGCTCCTGCTTCTCTACTTGACTAAGAATTCTCCCTGTCTCTCACTGTCAGATTCATTAATATCTTGGAGTGTGGGATTCTGTTTCTGTACATGCCCTGCTTGCGGGATTCATTATGTCTCTGAATCTTACCGGCTGTCAGTGCGTATGATAGAGTTTATTTCAAAGTCTCTGGTATTGTACGCGAGGTTGAGATTCACTCAGCACTCAGGTCCCTGGTATTCTTTGCACGCCTGATGGATTACGTCCATTTATTTAATTTTCTTTGGGATGGAACTTGGAATTCTTTCTCCAATACTTTAATACAAATAAAAGAAGTGAAGAAGCAGAATTTGGGACTGTCAATGACAGGATAATGAATAGTTGCCAACTAAAAGTAAACAAAAAGAAAGAAAATGGAAGCAGACGTTATAATTGGTTTACTCTGTCATGTCCCTGTCACTGTTTACAAGATAATCCATAACGGTCAGATTAAGCGTGAATTCTGCCCGATATCTCAACATTAACTCGAAATAGCGGTGACTCTCGGTTCAATATGATCTTGCTCCAGCAATTGGTCGTGAATTCAAGTGAATCAGTTCTTGCATTTACAGAAATTCCGATTCAAGCAAGTTTGAAAACGCTCACGGAGATGTCCTCTGGAATTTGAAGCGGCGTGCCCTTCCTCTCAGGCTATTGTTTTAGGTTGCGATCTCTGATTAAAACAGAAACTTCCCGTGTCTGTCGACAGTGGGCAATCGTTACGGCCATGACCAGTCTCCTCAACCCGACAGATTTCCAGATCAAAATTTAATTCCAATGTCGTGTTTTCATTGTTTAAATGAAATCATTTCACTTGCCTGTCCAGTGGAGTGAATCTTAGATGACCAGATTACAGACCCGGTTCCTAACCGATCTGGGAACGAGAAGCATTCTTTTCAATTCTGGCATAAAGGTCACATTTCGAATCGCCTACTTGGAAATGAAGGTGTGGTCCAGTCTCTTCAGGAATATAAGACGACCTGTGGGACTGAGGGGTTGCGGGCACACTTCAGTTCTCTCGGAATGAGTCTGGAAGGCTGGCAGGGAACCGGAACTCTTTGTTCAGAGATTTCACTTCAATTCCTGTCTGCAATTTATCATTTTACTCAGTCAAGCTTGACAAGTCTGTCGAATTGCAGAAACACTCTTGAGCTTTAATTTACTCCGATCTACATCACACGATATTACTTTGTCAGCGTGCATATGGGGGCATGGGTCGGTCTGACTGCCTGTGTGGTATTTAAAGCGATGATATGCCTCCTTTTGGGGGTTTCTGGAACTACTTCACAGCCGGCGGCAGATTTCTTCAGAAAACATAGTCAGGAACACATGTACACAAACAAAAACATCACACAATTATGCACACACACACCATAAACACTGACACACACAGAAAAACAGACATTCACACAATTGCACACACAGGCACGCACACATAGACAAAGACATGCACACACATACAGACACAGACACGCACAGACACACACAGGCACACATGCACACACGAGAAGTAAGGTGTAAGGTCGGAGACACCGTAGAAGGCAGCATGCCCATGAGCTGAAGTACTTACACTCCTTCTGTAATAAGTAAACAGTTTGTCTTTGGGCATTCTTCGTACCACCGTGCATTTATCCGGCGACAATATGCAGGCATTTCTGTGTGACGCCTTTTTTTGAGAAGCTGAGATGAATTTCTTGCCATTTCTGCAAACTTGTAATATTTTCTGATGCACTCTTGCGGATTTTAAGCATGACATCAGCGAAAACTCCTGGGAGGGACACAATGGTAGAGGAGGGTCAGCATTGCCCATGTCCGTCTTAATCTGTTAATGCTCCCTTGGATTACATTGCAAAGGACAGGCAGAAACTGCTTTCTGTCAACAAAAGCTTTTTTTTTGGAAGAATGAAGGAATCGTGAAAACGGAGAAATTCCCAGTCTTTCCTGCATTCTTCTTATCGTGTACTGTCATGGGGCTCAGCAGAGAGCACCATTGTATAATTTCCAACACAACAGTGACAAAGACAGAGGGGTGGGGGGTGGGGGGGAGAGAGAGAGAGAGAGAGACTTGGACAAGCACGACAATGGATTAATCTCCAAAACAACAGTGATGTGCCTCAGGGATCAGTCCTGGGCCCATTTCTCTTTCTTGTCAATATCAATGATTTGGGTGAGAATATATTAGGCATGACTAATAAGTCCGCTCATCACTCTCTTGTCAAGAGGAAGACAAAGACTTATGTTTCAATGAGATGTGAATGCTAAATTCGGGCACTTGTGATTTACAAATTAGTAAAGAAAGAACTAAAGAAAGAGGCAAAAAGAGCCAGGAGGAGACATGAGAAGTTGTTGGCGGATTTAATCAAGGAAAACCCTAAAGCTTTCTCTCAGTATTCGAGGAATAAACGAATGACGGGAATAAGACTTGGGCCAATCAAGAACAGTGGTGGGAAGTTCTGTGTGGAGTCCAAGGAGACAGGGGAAGCGCTAAATGAATATTTTCTGTCAGTATTCACACCAGACAAAGATAATGTTATCGAGGAGAATACTGAGACAGAGTCTACGAGACAGAATAAATTACGGTTCACAAGGAGGACATGTTAGCAATCCTAGCAAATGTAAAAAATTTTAAGTCCGCTCGGCCGGATGGGATTTATCCTAGGAATCATTGGGAAGTCAGGAACGAGATTGGCTTCAATCTTTGTGGCATCATTTTCCACAGGAATAATGCCAGAATATTGGAGACTAGAAAATGTTCTTCCCCTGTTGAAGGAGGGGAGTAGAGACAACCCTGGGAATGAGAGACCAGTGAGCCTGACTTCGGTTGTTGGTTAATTTGTTGGAAAAGGTTATAAGAGAGAGGATCCAAAATGAATCAGCTGATTCGGGATAGTCAACACGGCTTTGCCTCGCAAACCTGATTGAATTCTTTGAGAATGTAACAACATAGGTGGATGAGGGAAAAGCGGTCAATGTGGTGCATATAAATTGCAATAATCGTTTAATCAGGTGCCCCACCGTAGGCTATTGTGCAAATACAGAGCTATGTGATTGGGAGTGATTTAGCAGTCTGGATCAGAAATTGGCTAGCTGAAAGAAGACAGAGAGTGGAGGTTGATGGGAATTGTTCATCCTGGAGTTCACTTATGAGCGGTATACCTCAAGGATCTGTTTTACATCCGCTGCTGCTTGTCGTTTTATAAACGTTCTGCATGACGGCCAGGAAGGGTGGGTTGATAAATATGGTAATGACACTAACTTTGGAAGAAATGTGGAGAGTGCAAAAGGATGTTGTTGGTTTAAGATACTATCAGGTCTGCTGCCGAGTTGGTCTGAGAGTTGGCAAATGGATTTTAATGTGGAAATGTGTCAGGTGTTCAACGTTAGAAGGAGCGACTGCAATGCAGAGTTCTCGGCTTAATTGTGAGATTCTTTGTAGTGTAGATGAGGAGAGAGATCATGGTGATCATGTACATAGATCCGGGAAAGTTGACACACAAGCCGATGCAGTTGTTAAGCAGGCATATGGTTTACTGCTTTTATTAGCAGAGGAATTGAGATTCGGAACCATGAGGTCATGCTGCAGTTGTACACGACCATTTTGCAGCCGCATGTGAATTATTGTGTACAGTTCTGGGCACCTCATTATAGGAAATATGTAGAAACTTTCGAAAGAAATCAGAGGAGATGTCCAAGGATGTTTCCTGGTGTGGAGCGAAGGTCTTACGAGGAAAGATTGAGGGACTTGAGGCTGTTTTCGTTGGTGCGAAGAATTGAGGTGGACTTGGTGGAGACTTACAAGATGATCAGAGGGTTGAATCAGGTGGACAGCGAGTGCCTTTTTTCTCGGGCAGTGTTGGCTTGCACGAGGGAGCATTGCTTTAAATTGAAGGTTGACAGATACAGGACAGATGTCCGAGTTAGTTTCTCAGATAATAGTAGAGGTGTGGAATGCACTGCATGCAACAGTATCAGGCTCGCCAGATTTAAGGGCATTTAAATTTTCGATGCGTTTTCATATGGACAAAAATTGAATATTGGAGGTTAGATGGTCTTCAGATGAGATTCACAAGTCGGCACAACATTGACGGCCGACAGGCCTGTCCTGTTCTGTGTTCAACGTTTTGTGGCACTAAAAAAAAATGTATGGTGGACGTTGAGGAAGATTGTCAGAAATGGAAGCAGCACTTTGATATCTTGGGAAGTGGGTCGAGAAATGGCAAATGAGGTTTAGTATCGATAGGTGTGTGATCTTGCATTTCGGAAAGTCAAATCAAGGTCTGTGTTTCATGTTGAATCGTCAGGCCTTAAGGAGCGGATTGCTAAAGGGGGACATTGGATTTCAAGTGCACGGTTCTCTGAAAGTGGAGTCACAGGTAGCCAAGGCAGTGCAGCGGGCTTTGGAACACTCGCCTTCTGCAGTCAGGGCATTGGTATTGAAATTGGGAAGTCATGTTTTACGGGACATTGGTGAGGACGCACTTGTAGTATTGCGTTCGGTTTTGGTCACTTTTCTATAGGAAGAATGGTATTAATCTGGAAAGAGTGCAGCAAAATTTTACAAGGATGCTGCCAAGTTACAATGGTCTGTGTTATCAGTAGAGGTTGGACAAGCTGGGCGTTATTTTTCATTCGAGCTTACGAGACTGAGTGGGTGTCTAATAGATCATGAGAGGCATGATTCGCGTGAATGCAAACAGTCCTTTTCTCTGGGTTTGAGAATAGAGGGAAGGAATATTCAAATTTGATGTTGGAAGGGAAAGAATAAAAACAAAGTGAAGTAAACCTTTCTTACACATGGGATTGTTTGCATATGGAATGAGCTGGCAGTGGACCTGGTTGATGCAGGCACATTAACAACATTTAAAAGTCATTTGGACAAATACATGGATGGAAAACGATTAGGAGCATATTAGCCAGGTGTAAGGGAAATGTGGTTAGCGTGGATGGACATTTTGTTCAGCATGGACCAGTTTGGATCAAAGGGCCTGTCTGCATACTTTAGGACTCTATGACTCGACCATAGAAAACCCATTCCACAGAGATGCACACCAAAACACACCACATGCCCCACACACACGTCAAATGGAAGGTTCATGGAAACAGCTACATATACAAATTTACACACCACATGCAAATAGGGACAGAGAGGCTTACATATCAACATATGCAACAACACATGATACTTAAGGAGTCATAAACACACACACACACATACACACACACAGACATAGCCAGGTCGTGTACAAATGATTTGCAGATTCAGAATACCGTCGAAAAATGTGACTTTATTGTGGTTACTTGGTATCAAAAGTAGGAAGACAAATTACATTTTTAATGGCTGTAAATTTGGAGAAGAGTTGGTTCAACAACAGTGTTGTATCTGTGTTTTCAAGAGGAGATTCGTATGTTCTGTGTGGTGTTTGTGTGTTCGGTATGTAGTCCATGAGTTAACTTTTGGGTCCATGCATTCAGGGTGAGATCGATGTGTTCAATGCTCGCACACAGGGAAATTACCTCCTGAAACCCATATATTCCCCATCAATGCTCCCTAACCTTCCCGAATCTGTTGGTCTCAAAGGGGTGGAAGGCCGAATCCCCATCTGTCTCACCATGGCTCTACCACAAAACGCATGTGAACTTATACACAGGCGAGTGAACAATGCAGTTTAAATGTATCCTGGAAACTTGTGGCCGGGGAATAGCGAGTGGGTATTGGCGTAGGTTAGAGGTCATGGGAACTACACCTTCACACAAAAGTCTAAATTGGGTATGGCCACTGTTGGACGTTGGGAAACTGTCCTGTTGGAAAACCTCTCCCCATCACGGAGCTCGCACCTCCCCATCACGGAGCTCGCATATGTTGATGTAGCAGTTTGTGGCCCGGGTTTGGCGTGGATGGCAAAAGGGTATGCTGCAGTTCCAACAGTGACATCTGTTTACTAACAGGCCAGACGCCTTCGGAATATTTTAAGAAGGTATTCCTGGGCGTGACTTTTGTTTTAGGCAGATGTTTTATGAAGATTCCAGCAGTGCTGTAGCAGATCAAACCACTTGGCCTGATCCACAGCAAAACTTATTTAAACACTACGGTTGAAACATGACGAAACAAAAAGAGAATTTAAAATAACTTCACGTATTTAGAAAAGCAAACGGCTCTGACACAACTTAACGCAGGAGCTATTCCAATTTCCGCATTCTCCCATAAACACACCATTTAACAACAGATAATTCAATCTCAGGTTCATTCAGGCAGGAGATATTTCCGAGAGGAATGTGACAATAAACAGCTTTTGAAGTACGGAAACTCTTTTCCTTGTAGCTGCTTCCCTGTTACCAGTGATTTTCACACAACCTGCCAATACTAATGCAAACGAAAAACAAAACATCATGAATTGGAAGAACTGGCCTCTCTCCTCCTATTATTGAAGGTAGCCATCCACAGGCATATCAGAACACCAATCTTTACCAACCCTTTTCAACATAACCAAGGACAATGTTACCTTGTTAAAGTGGCAGCATTCTCAGCAAAGCAGCATCATTCCTGAACATGATAATGGGAAAACGCATTGCTGACACTGTCCATCAGCTCAACTCCCCCACCCTCAGTCGCTCTGACAGAGGCTTTCATGAAATTAATTACCTCTCAGGTTATCCTTTCATGCCTTCACCACTTATGCTCAATCATAATCTTCCAAGTTGACCCCCATCTCACTCCTTCAGTAATTGTCACCGCTTGAACTTCAGTGGTGTTACCATAACTGTATTATTCCCTGCCAACCTTCAACGCCCTAAAGTTTGCCATTGTGAGAGAATGTAAACATTGCCCATTGATGTTCAATGGTGTCACCATTATTGTACACCTCGCAAGCACCCTCCCCCGCCTCCCATTCGTCAATTATTTACATTCAGCTGCTTCAAATTCAGCCAGAAACTAAATTGGAGCAGCTAGCTCAATACACTGGCGAAATAGCGAGTCAGAGTCTAGGAATCCTGCTGCGCCTTTCTCAGCTCCTTACTCTCCAGCTCCTCATCTCCACCTCCACTCTCCACAAAGTTGGTTCATCATCGACAAGGCACAAGTGAATAGTGTCAAACCCACCTGTCTGGATTTTTGCAGCTGCTATTTCACTCAAGAATCTCGACGGTATCCATGACAATAAAGCCCACTTGATTCGCAAAACATCGACACATATCCACTCTCTCGGACACCAAGTAGCAGTGTGTACCATCTACAAGACGCACTGTAAAAATTTAACAAAAGTTCTTAGTTAGCACCTTCGAAACTCATGTTCCTTTACATCGAGAAGCACAAGGGCAGCAGACGGATTTTAGCACTAACCCCTGTACTTTCCGCTCCAAGCCACTCACCATATTGGCTTGGAAATATATCACCATTTATTCAGTGCTCTCGATAAAAATTGTGGAAGTCCTTCCCTGATGGACTTACTGGTCTACCCTGAGCACATGGACTGCATTATTCAAAAAAGCAGCTCACTGCCACTTTCTCACGGGACCAACTACGGAGAGCAATACCTGCTGTCTGACAACGCCTTCCAAATCCCATGAATGAATCGGATGAAGTGTGAGTGAAATATATTGATTGTTCCTTCACTGTCATCAAACAAAATCCCGTACCTGCCTCCCTGCCATTTTATTGCTGGTCTGTATGCGGTACACGGACTGAGGCAGTCTGAGAAGGAGTTCAGCCCCACTCTCCTCAAGGGTTACAACTGGGGATTGGCAACATACACCGGAACGGTCAATGTCGCAGACCAATATCCTGCGAATGAAAAGTAATGAAGGGTGAGTGAATACAATAGCGCTGTGGTTTCAGACGGACCTTACGTCGGATGTCCTTTTGCGCTCCCCCACTCTGTCTTGCTCCAATTACGAGAACTGACTGTGAAACAGTTAACTTTATGCAAGCATTTAAACTGATTGTAAGAAACAAGGATCCTGACGATGGCAGATGAGCGTACAATCAACAAACAGATCACACGAAGCTTCTCTCTCTCAATCTCTGATGTTTATTTTCTGTTCACATTTTATTATCTCTCTGTCTCTCTGTCTCTGTCTCTGTCTCTGTCTCTCTCTCTCTCTCTCTCTCTCTCTCTCTCTCTCTCTCTCTCTCTCTCTCTCTCTCTCTCTCTCTCTCCCCTCATCAATCTCAGTCTCAATTACGATCTTGACCGGCGCTATGTTTATTCCCTCGCAGTCGTCATTCTATACATGTTTTGGTCTTTCTCTGAAGTTTTTATTCAAACACTCTCACAATCAATGTCAATTTTCTTTTCAATTCTTTTTCCATGTTGGTCTCCCTCTCTCGTATTCTGCCTGTTTTTTCAACCTGTTCACCTTCTTTCGCTGTCCCTCATTGCTCTCTTTCTCACGCACAATTCTGTCTCTATTAAACATTACACGGCAACGCCTATCCTTTTTCACTCAGTCCTTCATTATTCTCGCTTCTCTATTGCGCTTTCTAATCCCTTTTATCTTTATTCAGACTTCCTCATTAATCTCTCTCGAACAACTTAACCTGTCTCTTTATCCTTCATTCCTGTCTCCATCTCATTTTTTCTGTAATACTTTTATTTATTGCATTTCTTGTCGCTTCCCATCTCTCCTCTGCCTTTCTCAAACTCCATAACGCTTCTCCCTTAGTCCCTCATTACTCAGTCGACCTTTATTTCGCACTCTCACTCTATCATTTACCCCTTCTTCTGGATGTCTTAACATTCTCTTCGGTTCCACTTTGCGATGCAGTGTGAATCTCTCAGTCCAGCAGGCTCGAAATCAGCAGCAGGCGTGGCTGGAAATGGTGAATGCTGTCTTCACTTTGTCAAGAACCCTTCACATCAGTTCCTGATGGATGCATCCACCTGTGTCTATTTGCTTACCTTTCAGCCTCCTGCTATCAGTGTTCGCCTCATCAAAATGCCACGTTCCAGTGAGCAAGAGCAGATCTTTCATTAACACGTACAAACATCCGCGATATCCCAGGGAGATCGATGAATAACAAGAGTTACATGCAGCGGTTCAGAGACCCTGTGGTGAATAGTCTCTGAAACTCTTGGCAAGGCGCAGCACCATCCGTACTTCTCTGCGAGCTCTCGACTTCTTAAAGTGACAGTTCACAAACAGAGAACAGCGAATTTGCCTCACTGTGCAATGTTTCGGCTCAAGTACTCTGATAAGAAGTGTTAAAAGCCGACCTAGAACACTCCCCTTCCTCCAAGCTAGCAACTCTGAATTCAAGTCCCATTTTGGGCTTTAGATTTGTTCTTTTCCACTTGTTACGGGCAGGATATGATCTCACTAGACACTGGGTTCAGTCGAGGAATGTCTCCAGCGTGATCAGGTTCTGCAATGCAGAGAAGCAGGAGAAACTCGGTTTGTTTTGTGAGAAGCAGAGAAGGTCGAGTGAGGGCAAGAGAGAGATACATGAGTGGCATGAACAAGACGAGAAAACATCTAGTTTCCTTATCCGACCCTTTAATATCAAGAAGCCACCATTTAAAAGTGAAAGGCAGGGGTACAGAGGGGAGTTCAACAAAATGTTTTCATCCACAGGTTGGTGATGAGTCTCCAAATCCCTGCCTGGGTTGATAATTGAGAAGGGAAGCATCACTAAGGGAAAGTGTACATAGAACATAGAACATAGAACAACACAGCTCAGAACAGACCCTTCGGCCCACGATGTTGTGCCGAACATTTGTCCTAGCTTAAGCACCCATCCATGTACCTATCCAATGCCGCTTAAAGGTCATCAAACATTCTGACTCTACCACACCCACGGGCAGCGCATTCTATGCCCCCACCACTCTCTGGGTAAAGAACCCACCTCTGACATCTCCCCTATACCTTCCACCCTTCACCTCAAGTTTATGTCCCCTTGTAACACTCTATTGCACCCGGGGAAAAAGTTTCTGACTGTCTACTCTATATATTCCTCTGATCATCTCATAAACCTCGATCAAGTCACCCCTCATCCTTCGCCGTTCCAACGAGAAAAGGCCTAGCACTCTCAACCTATCCTCGTTCGACCTATTCTCCATTCCAGGCAACATCCTGGTAAATCTTCTCTGCACCCTCTCCAAAGCTTCCACATCTTTCCTAAAGTGAGGCGACCAGAACTGCACACAGTTCTCCAAATGTGGCCTAACCAAAATCCTATGTACTTATATGAGCCACTTGACACGACTGAAAATTCATGTCTCTAGGTCAAGTGGGAAAACGGGTCTGCTGGAAGTCTTATTTTGTTTTGGAAGGACAATGTGCCAAAGGGTCTCTGCTGTAATATTATATATTCCTTGTTAACCCCCTCTAAATGCTATCGCTGCTTACAGCAACGATCACCTTTGGAGCTCTTCCAGTTTCTTCAAGACACAGGGGAAGTCCCGGGCAACGGCAGCAGCACTCGACTCCTGCCACGATTTTGTGTGTGTCCAGTATTCACTGATAACTGCTCCCTTCAAGATTTTGTGGCACAGTGTTAACGTTACCTCACACAGCGGTCTAGGCTGACACTTTATGTACAAAAATCAGATCAGATTTCAGGCAGGCACGAAGTTAGAGCAGAAGTAATAGGTGCAGAATCACGTCATTAGCCCACTGGGTATTCCCCACCACTCGATCGATTAAAGTCATATTTGAATTTTAAGCAATATGGAAATAATAGCGGCTCGAACCTGTTCACTGTGAGTCTTTTTAAATGGAGTCCATCTGGCTCAGGTCAGGGAATGAAGTGTGCAGTGATCACGCAGTCTGGGCCTCACATGACTCCAAAACCACAGCAGGGATCGACATTCAACTGCCCAATATGAGCAATAGCCTGTTTTCTTGTTACATCGATTAATCTGTCATACCTTATGAATCTAAATATCCAAATATTTTGACTCTATCGACCATTTTATACTACCTTCCATCCTCTTCCGACGGGCAGAAGATTTAAATGTTTTAATTCACGTGGCAACAGATTCAAGAACAACATTTTACACTTCAATATCAGACCTCTGAGCAGACCTCTGAAATTCTCATCTTAATTTTCCTCTGCTGCTTCTCTGAAGCTGTAACATTGAAATCTGCACTCTGTTATGTTACTGTACTGTACTTTGATGGTATGACCTTCCTGCATGGCACAGAAAACAACACTTTTCACTGTATAACAATGCATGCATGAGACAATACAACTAAATCTAAGCTAAATTTGTGCTGAGTGTATTGGATGATATTGTCAATGTTTAAATGATTTGCTGTTACTTCCTTTATAATAGAATCTAACATGCTAACAATGACAGAAGTTAAGCTGACCATAGTTGTGTTATATATGTCTCCATATCTTCTCATATAATGATGCCTGTAGTTTTTTTTTTTCGAATTTTCTGGAAGAAATGGATGATAAGGAACATAAGACCATAAGACAAATAAGCAGAAATTCAGATAATCGATTCTGCTCTGCCATTCAATCATGACTGGTAAGTTTCTCAAAAAAGTCTCTCGCCTTCTCCCAATAAGACTTTATCCCATTAACCATGAAGAACCTATCAATCTCTTTCTTAAATATATTCAATGACCTGGAATTCGCAGGCTTCTGTTGCAGTAATTTCCATAGATTCACAATGCTGTGGCTAATGAAATATCTCCGCAGTAAAGAGTCTTCACTTTACTTAAAGCCTTTGCATTCGGGCTCTGTTCTCTCCTGCAAATGAAAATATCTCCCAACTTCCACTATATCTCGGCCGTTCAGTATTCTTGACGTTTCAATGAGATCGCCTCCCTCCCATCCTTCTACAATAAACGGACCTACAGTCCAAACACGTTCCCCACATGGTAATCCTTTCATTCCTGAGATTATTGTCATGATCCTCCTCAATACATTCTTCCTGACATACGGGACGAAAATTGCTCACAATAGTCAAAATGAGGTCCAATCTGACTGGAGCCTTATAAAGCCTCAGAAGTGAATCCCTGTTTTTTTACTTCTCACTCCCACCTCTCTTGCTGATAATCTTAACCGTGTCAATCCCTTATTGCTGACATACAAACGGGAGGAAACAAAATATTGTTCCATCCTCCGTTAACAGACATTAAATGATGTACCTAGTCAAAGCCGTCAACATGCTATGACACTTTTATCTCAGTTTCTGAAACTTTCACCGAATGTTGCCAGTATGTTATTTCATCCTGTCAAATATTTACCAGGTTCATGGAACAGATTGATTGTCGGTTGCCATTCTCTCTGCTTGGAACTAATTTATTAAGCTTTTCACGAATGAATCACAGCGTTATTCGTTTCACGGAGAAACATAGAAACTATGAACAGGAATAAACCATTCAACCATTCGACACTGCTACACTATTCAATGTGACCTTGGCTGATAGCTCAAAACCCTTTCTGTTACTGATTTACCTCTGTACACTTTGATCAATTGAGCTCCAAGAACCATTTCTAAATACTTTCAAACAAAAAAAATCAATGTTTTCTCCTTGACTGCTTTCAGTGGCAGATAATTCCACAGTTTCCCCACTCACTTGGTCAGGAAGGTTTCTGTGCGTCAGTGCTAAACGGTCTATCTTGTTTGCCTTAGACTGAGACCCCACATGGTTCAGAAGTCCTCTAATTATTGGGAAAACGCTTTTCTGCTTTCAATCAACATAGTCTTATTAGAATTAATTAGGTTCAGGACACTGACAACCCTCAAGCCTCGTTCTGACATTCAAAGAGGTCATGAACTGATTTTCTGAGAATGCCCACTGTCTGCACCAAAATGACCGAGCCACAGTGAACATAACCAAAACGATCACATCTTTCTTCATAGAACAGTCCCAGCAACTCAGGAATCAGTTTGGTGCACCTTTCGTGAACTGACTCCATGAACATTCTTCCTCAGATGAGGAGGTCAAAACAGGTGAAATAAAGAAGGTAACATTATGCTATATTATATTACATTGTCTTACATTATGTCATGTCCTATTATATTATACGATTTTATATCATTATATTATATCAGGGCGAGTCTTGAGAACGTTTGGCAACTCAGGTTGACTTTCTGGATGTAGGCTTGCTCGCTGAGTTGGAAGGTTCTTTTCAGACGTTTCGTTACCATACCAGGTTTCATCTTCAGTGAGCCTCCGAATCAAGAATCATTCAGAGGCTCACGAAAGATATTACCTAGTTTGGTGATGAAACGTCTGAAAATGCACCTTGCAGCTCAGCGTGCAAACCAACATCGATATTGTATCATTATATTTTGCTATGATATTATATTATATTATAAAATATTATGTCAGCTGCAAGAATCTTGACTTCACCTCAAATTCGTTCATTCATCAGCACAATAGCTCAGTAGTTAGCATTACTGTCTCACACCACCAGGACACAGACTTGATTTCACGAATGCACAACTGGCTGTGTGGAGTTTTCGCATTCAACTCATGACTGTTTGCTTTCCTCTGATTTCTCTGGTTCCCTTCCATACTTTGAAGACGTGCAGCATCGTTGGATTAACCATGGGGAATCCAAGTTTAAAGGGAGAGGATGAGGATATCGTCTAATCAGGATGTCTTTGAGAGGGTCGACATGGACTCGATGGCCCTACATTACATTATTTTTGTATACACTGTCGTTTACTGATGACCTATTGAACACAACAATTAGGTTACCCCTTGACCTTCTAAAGTCAAGAGAATGCGGGTCTCCTGATAAAACAACCCACGAAGAGCAGACATCATTCTTGTCAGCCCATAATTTACTTGCTCCAATGTCAATATCACCGTTCCGAGATCCGGTTCGCATATCTGCTCACAGTAGTCCAAATCGTGTGTTAGCAGAGTGTTGTGAAATCGCAGCAGAACCTCTGTGCCCTCATGCTCCAGTCCCCGAGTTGAAGCCAGTATTGCTTCTGCTGCCTTGATTATTTTCTCCAAAATGCCCCTATCAATCCTGTTTACATTCATTCACTCCCTTGTAGAATCTGTGTTATCGATCTAAAAACCCCGGTGACAAATCGAGTGACATATCTACTTGTAATAAGTAACACATCAGATTGATTTAGGGAACAAACAAAACATGCTAAGCTTCTCCAGACGTTCGACTTAAAGCCTTATGAGATGCAGATTCGAATGGCATCGAGACAGAAGGTCAAATTTGATTTTATTAAAATTGTGGAAGGAATAGTTGCTTCATCGTAATCTACTGATGGTCATTGTGGAAAACTTCCTCAGACTCCCCGAGTACGCTTGAGGGACGGATATCTGTCAGCAATTGACTCCAGACCGGCAGCATTGTGTTTACTACCCACTATCCTGTCTCCGCAAGTGACGCCCGTTTCCCAGCACTGCAATTACCACTGACGTTCCGTGTCTGTATACGCGACAACACACCCAAAACATTGTGGTTACCAATACTACTTTCTCCTTTTGCATGTGACTCCAGACACACAGCGGCACTGATGTTGCTTTTTTCTCTGGAGCATCAGAGGCTTCGCGGGAACCTTACAGAAGTTTATAAAAACATGAAAGGCATGGGTATGGTGAATAGTTCATGACATTCCCCCAGGTTATTGGAGTCCAAAACTATATGGCATGCTTTTCAGTGTGAGAGGGTAGACATAAAATGGGCAGTTCCTTTTTCACTCACAGTGTAGTGGAACCATAAAAGAATTGGCGGACCAAGTGTTGGAGTCTGCTACAATTCATACATAATTCATAAAAGACATCAGAGTGAGATTTTAAATAAGATAGGTTTGGAGGGATATGGACCAAATATTGGTACATGTAATTCGATAAATTTAGGATAGCTGGTCGCCATGGGTGACGAAAGGTTCTGTTTCTTTGTTGTACGTTTCTATGAACGATGACTGCAAGCCGACATCAATATGGGTACTACTCATCTACTCTGTCTCAACATCTCCTTCCAGAACAACGGCACAATGATTTTCCCTGACCTGTTTTCACCCTGCATTTGACTCCAAACCAAAAGCACTGTGCTTATCAGTCTACTGCATAATCTATATGTGACTCCAGATCCATAACACTCTGTATATCACTAATCTGCTCTATCACTAATCTGACTCCAGACCAACAGCATTGTCAATATACTGATCTTCCCTGTATCATCATGAGACTCCAGACCCACAGCACGGTGATTACCACTGAACTGCTCAGTACTGGTATCGAGACCCACGGCATCGTCGTTATCACTATGTGCTTTGTATCTGTGTCTCTGAACCCACAGCACTGTGGGTGCCACTGTTCGACTCTGGCTCTACATGTGACACCAGAAGGAGAGCATAATTGTTATTTATGAACTGCTCTGTCTCTAAGGGCGAGTCAAGCCACAACGCACTGTGGTTTCCAGTGACTTGCTCCTTTTCTACGGAAAAGTCCCAAAACACAGCTTTTGGTTACCACTCATCTGCACTGTACCTGTATTTGAATCAGATCCACAGCAATGTGGTCAGTACCCACCGGCGCTGCCTGTACAGGTGACTTCAGACCCTGTAGTCACACCTGCTCTGTGACTACAGGGCCATAGCACTGAGTGCACTCTGTCTCAATAAGTAACATAGGGAAACAAAACTATGCTTAGAAATGATCGCCTCTGTTTCTGCACGTGACTCCAGACGCTGAACACGGTGATTACCACTCTCTTAAGTTGTTCCCATTCGTGACTCCAGACCCATAGCACTGTGGGTACCATTGACCTACTCTGTCTCTATATTTGACAACAGACCCACAGCACTCTGGTTAACACTGACCTGCTGTGAATTTAAACGTGATTCCAGCCCACAAAACTGCAGTTACGACTCGTCTGATCTGTCTCTGTATGTAACTCTGGACCCACTGCTCTGTGGGTACCACAAAGGACTTATAAGGATATCGTCACGTTTGGCGGGTTTGCCGTTGAGGATTAGACTCAAGAGGCTGATTCTTCGTTTTCCCTAGAGCTGATGGGTGATCTTATAATTTTTTAAAACATCATGATGGGCATGGATAGGGTGAAAAGTGTTGTCTTTTCTCCCCGATAGGGGAGACCAAAGGAAAGAGCCTCTGTTTCAGGCTGAGAGGGGAACGACTTAAACGAAACCTGAGTGGCAACTTCCTTTCGCCAAGAGGATGGCACATGCATGAAATGAACTGGCAGAGGAAGTGCAAAATACTGCAACAGTTATAATATTTAAAAGGCACCTGGTTGTGGATTTGAATAGGAAGCAATTAGAGTGATATGAGGTAAATGATGCCAAATGGGCTTCGATAAATGTCGGATATGTTTTCTGCAAGTCCGAGTTTTGCAAAGGTTTTGCTTTTTAACTGTGTCATTCTATGACGCTGGACACACAGCACTGTGCGTACAAACGGCATACTCTGTCTCTAAATCTGACTCCAGAACCATACCACCTTATTCTCCCCTGACTTGCTCGTCCTTACATGTGACTCCAGACCAACACGACTGAGTGTTGCACTGATCTGCTCTGTCTGTAAATTTGAATCTATCCGCTGCACTGTTGTTACCACTGATACAGGACACAGAACTGCACATCACACTAATGGGCCCATCAGCCCATAATGTTGTGCCAAACATGACACTAAGCGGAACTAATCCCTTATGTCTAAACTTGTTTCATATCCCTCAATTCCTTCCATATTCATGTGCTTATCTAAACGTCCCGTAAGTACCCGAATCGTTACTGCCTCCACCACTATCCCTGCCTATGCATTCCAAAATCCTATCACATTCTGTTTCACAAACCTGCCCATCACGTCTCCTATGAACGTTAAAGTTTCTTATTTTATTGTATTCTCTCGCTCTCTGCTATTTTTTGTCACTGTGAACTGACTGGACTAGCCCTCAGTTCTGATTGTGAATTACATTGTCTCATGTAATATCAGCCACGTTCTAAGAAATCCGTGAGAAATGTTGTTACATCTCTGAAAAAAACCTGGTGGACAAAATTTGCAACCGTTTAACAAGGGAAACAGTCATTTACAGTTTCTTAAAATTTCTGCTGCTTGACTCTGATACTTGCAGCAATAGAATAGATATACCCACACAACCTAAGGTCAAACTGGCTTCTTTCTTTAATACTGAAATCAAATGTTCACTTGAACAATTGCATTTCCAGTGCGAGCAGCAGCGAAGGTAAGATCGTTTGGTTTTAAAAGTACTTACCGGTAGCGGGCAGCGGTGTTTTTTTTTTCTCTTTCACTCTCTCTTCACAGAAAGAGCGGGAGCACCAGGGGGAAGTGACGACGACCAGAGGGGCAGCCGGGAAGGAAAGCGGTGAGTATTTATACTCGCCCTTCGAAGCCGTTGGTCATTTCCAGTGCGAGCAGCAGTGAAGGTAAGACCGTTTGGTTTTAAAAGTACTTACCGGTAGCGGGCAACGGTGTTTTTTTTTTCTCTTTCACTCTCTCTTCACAGAAAGAGCGGGAGCACCAGGGGGAAGTGACGACGACCAGAGGGGCAGCCGAGACCCGGAAGCAGTTAGTGTAAGCTTACCTGGGAAGGTTTTTTTCCCCCTTTAAAAGCGCGAAGGAGAGGAACCCGAGGCACTACACGGGTAGTGCCTCCCCCCCGATCTCCTCCTCTAACCTAATAATAACATCTGTTGTGGTAAGTAGGTAAGTGCTGAATTTTGCTTGTTGTATTCTTTAGACCCAGTTTTTTTTAATATAAGTTAGCTTTAGAGGGATGGCAGTGAAGGCAGTGCAATGTTCCTCCTGCAACATGTATGAGGTGAGGGATGCCATCGACGTCCTGCCGATTACACTTGCAGGAAGTGCACCCATCTCCAGCTCCTCCAAGACCGTGTTAGGGAACTGGAGCTGGAGTTGGATGAACTTCGGATCATTCGGGAGGCAGAGGGGGTCATAGATAGGAGCTTTAGGGAAGTAGTAACTCCAAAGATGGCAGATAGATGGGTGACAGTGAGGGGGACTGGGAGGAAGCAGCCAGTGCAGGGACCCCCTGCGGCCGTTCCCCTCAAGAACAAGTATACCGTTTTGGATACTTGTGGGGGGGATGACTTACCAGGGGTAAGTAACGGGGCTCAGGTCTCTGGCACGGAGCCTGTCCCCGTTACTCAGAAGGGAAGGGTGAAGAAGAGCAGAGCAGTAGTAATTGGGGACTCGATAGTTCGGGGCACAGATAGGCGGTTTTGTGGGAACGAGAGAGACTCACGTTTGGTATGTTGCCTCCCAGGTGCAAGGGTACGTGATGTCTCTGATCGTGTTTTCCGGATCCTGGAGGGGGAGGGGGAGCAGCCCGAAGTCGTGGTCCATATTGGCACCAACGACATAGGTAGGAGGAGTGCCGAGGATGTTAGACAGGCTTTCAGGGAGCTAGGTTGGAAGCTCAGAGTTAGAACGAACAGAGTTGTTGTCTCTGGTTTGTTACCCGTGCCACGTGATAGAGATTCGAGGAATAGGGAAAGAGAACACCTAAATGCGTGGCTACAGGGATGGTGCAGGAGGGAGGGATTCCGGTTTTTGGATAACTGGGGTTCTTTATGGGGACGGTGGGATCTCTATAAACAGGATGGTCTACACCTGAACCTGAGGGGCACCAGTATCCTTGGGGGGAGGTTTGCTAGTGCTCTTGGGGGGGGGTTTAAACTAACTCTGCAGGGGCATGGGAACCCAGATTGCAGCTTCAGGGTGCAGAGCCTGGAGTGTAGGGAGGTTAGGAACATGGCATCAATTTCAAAGGAGGGTGCCTGTAAACAGGAAAGTGGCTTGAAGTGTGTATACTTCAATGCAAGAAGTATACGAAATAAGGTAGGTG
This sequence comes from Chiloscyllium plagiosum, assembly GCF_037043375.1. Taxonomy (NCBI): domain Eukaryota; kingdom Metazoa; phylum Chordata; class Chondrichthyes; order Orectolobiformes; family Hemiscylliidae; genus Chiloscyllium; species Chiloscyllium plagiosum. Next base: position 4,520,181 of record NW_028270179.1, on the reverse strand, counting down.
AACTTACAGCGTGGGTTGGTACCTGGGACTTCGATGTTGTGGCTATTACGGAGACATGGCTAGAACAGGGACAGGATTGGCTGTTGCAGGTTCCAGGATTTAAATGTTTTAGTAGGGTCAGAGGTGGGGGTAAAAGAGGGGAGGTGTGGCATTGCTTGTCAAAGATAGTACTACAGTGGTGGAAAGGACGATGGATGAGGACTTGCCATCTGAGGTAGTTTGGGCTGAGGTTAGGAATAGGAAAGGTGAGGTCACCCTGTTAGGAGTCTTTTACAGGCCTCCTAATAGTCCTAGAATCATTGAAGAAAGGATAGGGAAGGTGATTCAGGAGATGAGTGACAGTAATAGGGTGGTTGTTATGGGGGACTTTAACTTTCCTGATATTGATTGGGAAAGCTATAGCTCAAGTTCGTTAGATGGGTCAGTGTTTGTTCAATGTGTGCAGGAGAGTTTCCTGACACAATATGTAGACAGGCCAACAAGAGGTGAGGCCATACTGGATTTGGTTCTGGGTAACGAACCAGGCCAGGTGTTAGAATTAGAGGTAGGTGAGCACTTTGGGGACAGTGACCATAATTCGGTGATTTTTACTCTCGTGATGGAGAGGGATAAGTGTGTACTACAGGGCAAGAGTTATAGCTGGGGTCAGGTAAATTATGATGCGGTGAGGCATGACTTAGGATGTGTGGCTTGGAAAAGTAGACTCCAAGGCAAGAGTGTAAATGATATGTGGAGCTTGTTCAAGGAGCAACTATTGAGTGTCCTTGATAATTATGTACCTGTCAGGCAGGGAGGAAAGGGTCGTGCGAGGGAGCCGTGGTTGAATAAGGAATTGGAATCCCTTGTTAAATGGAAGAGGGCAGCCTATCTCAAGATGAGACGTGAAGGTTCAATTGGGGCGATTGAGAGTTATAGGGTAGCCAGGAAGGACCTGAAGAGAGAGCTAAGAGCAGCAAGGAGGGGACATGAAAGGTCCTTAGTCGGTAGGATTAGGGAAAACCCTAAGGCTTTCTATAGGTTTGTTAGGAATAAAAGAATGACTAGGGTAGGAATAGGTCCAGTCAAGGATAGTAGTGGGAAGTTGCGTGTGGAGGCGGAAGAGATTGGGGAGACACTGAATGAATACTTTTCTTCAGTATTTACTCAGGAACAGGGCATTGTCTTCGATGTGAATACTGAGTCACAAATAAGTAGAATAGATGGCTTTGAGGTATGTAGAGAAGAGGTGTTGGAAATCCTGGAAAAGGTGAAAATAGATAAGTCCCCTGGGCCTGATGGCATTTATCCTAGGATTCTATGGGAAGCAAGGGAGGAGATTGCAGAGCCATTGGCCTTGATTTTTATGTCCTCTTTGTCTACTGGAGTAGTGCCAGAAGACTGGAGGATAGCAAATGTGGTTCCCTTGTTCAAAAAGGGGAGTAGGGATAACCCTAGTAACTATAGGCCGGTGAGTCTCACTTCTGTTGTGGGCAAAGTCTTAGAGAGAATTGTAAGGGATAGGATTTATGCACATCTGGATAGGAATAATGTGATCAAGGATAGTCAGCATGGTTTTGTGAAGGGCTAGTCGTGCCTCACAAACCTTATTGAATTCTTTGAAAAGGTGACGAAGGAGGTTGATGAGGGGAAAGCGGTAGATGTGGTATATATGGATTTTAGTAAGGCGTTTGATGAGGTTCCCCATGGTAGGCTACTGCAGAAAATACGGAGATATGGCATTGAGGGTGAGTTGGAGGTTTGGATAAGGAATTGGCTGGATGGAAGAAGACAGAGGGTAGTAGTTGATGGCAAAGTTTCTTCATGGAGTGCCGTCACTAGCGGTGTTCCGCAATGATCTGTTTTGGGACCATTGCTGTTTGTCATTTTTATAAATGACCTGGAAGAGGGGTTAGAAGGTTGGGTGAGCAAGTTTGCGGATGTTACGAAAGTCGGAGGAGTTGTTGACAGTGAGGAAGGATGTGGCAGGTTACAGCAGGATATAGAGAAGCTGCAGAGCTGGGCAGAAAGGTGGCAAATGGAATTCAATGTAGCTAAGTGTGCGGTGATTCACTTTGGGAAGAATAACAAAAAAATGGGGTACTGGGCTAATGGTCGGATACTTGGTAGTGTGGATGAGCAGAGGGATCTTGGTGTCCATGTACACAGATCTCTGAAAGTTGCCACCCAGGTAAATAGTGCGGTGAGGAAGGCATATGGCGTACTGGCTTTTATTGGTAGAGGAATTGAGTTCTGGAGTCCTGAGGTCATGATGCAGTTGTATAAGACTCTGGTTTTTTTTTAGATTAGATTAGATTACTTACAGTGTGGAAACAGGCCCTTCGGCCCAACAAGTCCACACCGACCCGCCGAAGCGCAACCCACCCATACCCCTACATTTACCCCTTTAACCTAACACTACGGGCAATTTAGCATGGCCAATTCACCTGACCCGCACATCTTTGTGACTGTGGGAGGAAACCGGAGCACCCGGAGGAAACCCACGCAGACACGGGGAGAATGTGCAAACTCCACACAGTCAGTCGCCTGAGGCGGGAATTGAACCCGGGTCTCTGGCGCTGTGTGGCAGCAGTGCTAACCACTGCGCCACCGTGCCGCCCACATGTGGTGCGGCCGCATCTGGAATATTGTGTGCAGTTTTGGTCGCCATACTATAGGAAGGATGTGGAGGCACTGGAACGGGTGCAGAGGAGGTTTACCAGGATGTTGCCTGGTATAGAAGGAAGATCGTATGAGGAAAGACTGAGACACTTGGGGCTGTTTTCATTAGAGAACTGAAGGTTTAGGGGTGACTTGATTGAGGTGTACAAGATGATTAGGGGGTTAGATAGGATTGACAGTGTGAACCTTTTCCCGCGTATGGAGTCGGGTATTACAAGGGGGCATAGCTTTAAATTAAGGGGGGGTAGATATAGGACTGAAGTTAGGTGTAGGTTCTTCACTCAGCGAGTCGTAAGTTCATGGAATGCCCTGCCAGTAGCAGTGGTGGACTCTCCCTCTTTATGGGCATTTAAGCGAGCATTGGATAGGTATATGGATGATAGTGGGTTAGTATAGGTTAGGTGGGCTTGGATCGGCGCAGCATCGAGGGCCAAAGGGCCTGTACTGCCCTGTATTCTTCTATGTTCTATGTTCTAATTCTGTCAGAGTCCTAAATTCCGGGCAATAAATGTCCTCGCAGTCCTTAACAATGCAGATTACAAAGTAGAGAAGCGAATCCACATATTGACTGATGACGTAAATGGGGCCCTTTTGTCAAATACAGGGATGACCAAAGATCTCTGGGACACTTTGTCCAGTCAAGGACAAGTTGTAATATAGTTAAATACTGTTTTCCCTTCGATGTCTGAGCTATATTACAATCGAAAAGTAGAGATTCAGACATTAATTCAACGGGTTTTGTTTGGCATTCGCGAAAACTGTCTTGTGCGTTAACAAGTGCAGCAGGTTGTGCCCATTTCTCTCAATCTCAGGTAGTACAAGCGAATATAGAATTCCTCCTGCATTATCCAGTGCCTGCTTCTGTACTTGACTAAGGATTTCTCCATGTCTCTCACTGTCAGATTCATGAATGCCTGGGAGTCTGGGATTCTGTTTCTGGACATGCACTCATTGCGGGATTCATTCTGTCTCTGTATCTTACCGGCTGTCAGTGCGTATGATAGAGTTTATTTCAAAGTCTCTGGTGTTGTACACTAGGTTAAAATTCACTCAGCGCTCAGGTCCCTGTTACTTTTTGCACTCCTGACGGATTATGTCCATGTATTTAACTCTTTTTCAGGATGGGACTTGGAATGCTTTCTCTAATAATTTAATACGAATGAAAGAAGTTAAGGAACTGAATTTAGGTATGTAAGTGACAGGATAATGAACGGTTACCATCTAAGAGTAAATAAAAAGAAAAAAAAGTGGCAGTAGACGTTACAATTGGTTTACTCTGTCATGTCCCTGTCATTGTTTATTAGATTTTCGATAACTGTCAGATTATGCGTGAATTCTGCCCGATTGCTCAACATTAACTCGAAATGGCGGTGACTCTCGGTTCATTACGATCGTGCTCCAGCAAATGGTCGTGAATTCAACGGATCTGCTCGTTGGATTTCCAAAAATTCCGATTCAGGCAAGTGTGAAAACGCTCACGGAGATGTCCTCTGCAATTTGAAGCGGCTTACCCTTCCTCTCAGGCTATTGATTCGGCCTGCTGTGTCTGATTCGAACAGAAACTTCCCGTGTCTGTCCCCAGTGGGCAATCGTTGTGGGCAAGATTTCCAGATCAAAATTTACTTCCAATGTCGCTGTTTTCATTGTTTAAATGAAATCATTACACTTGCCTCTTCAGGGAATTGAATCTTAGATTACCACCTTACAGATCGGTTTACTAACCACTATAAGAACGAGAAACATTCTATTCATTCCTGGCGTTTAGGTCACATATCGAATTGCCTACTTGTAAATGAAGGTGTGGTCAGTCTCTTCAGGAATATGACATCACCTGTAGGACTGAGGGGCTGCGGACACACTTCAGTTCTCTCGGAATGAGTCTGGAAGCCTGACAGGAAACAGTTCTCTGTGTTAAGTGATTTCGCTTCAATTCCAGTCTGCAATTTATCAGGCTTACTACGCCAAGATTGACAAGTTTGTCGAATTGCAGAAACTCTATCGAGCTTTAATTTACTCCGATCTACATCACACGATATTACTTTATCAGCGTGCGCGTGGGGGCATGGGCAGGTCTGACTGTGTGGTGTTTCAAGCGATGAAATCACTCCATTTTGGTATTTCTGAAGCCATTGCACAGCCTGCGGCAGACATCATCGAAAAACATAAGGGATTCAGTCAGAAAAACAAGTGCGCCAACACAAAAATCACAGAATTATGCACACACACACTCATACACGCACGCACACCCACAAAAATACACACACAGGCGACAAAACACAGACACAGATATGCACATACACACACAAATATACACACAAGCACACACAGGCACACACACACACGAGACGTAGGGTCCAAGGACGGAGACACCACAGTCTGAAACATGCCCTTGAGCTGAAGTGCTTATACTCTTTCTGCATTAAATAAATAATTTGTCCTTGGGCATCATTCGTATCACCATGCATTTACCCTGCAACTACATGCAAGCATTTCTGCTTGACGACATTTTTGGAAAAGTTGAAATGAATGTAATTACCATTTCAGTAACTTGCAATGTTTTCTGTTGGACTCTCACAGGTTTTAAGTGAGATATCTTTGAAAACTCCTGGAGGGAACACAATGGTGCGGGACGATCATCATTGCCCATGTCCATCTTAATCTGTTAATACTCTTTTTGATTATATTGCGAAGGACAGATTGAATTGATATCTGTAAACAAAAAAAAATTATTGGATGAATGAGGCAACCGTGAAAACTGAGCAATTCCCACTCTTTGTTGAATTCTTCTTATCGTACAATGTCATGTGGGCTCAGCAGAGGGCAGCATTACATGGTTTCCACTACAACAGTGACAAACAGAGAGAGCGGAAGAGAGCGAGCGAGAGAGAGAGAGAGACTTGGACCCACACATCAATGGATTAATCCTCAAAACAACAGTGAGGTGCCTCAGAGATCGGTGCTGGGCCCATTACTCTTTGTTATCAATATCAATGATTTGGATGCGAATGTGTACGATATGATTAATAAGTTAGCTCATGACTGTCTTATCAAGAGGAAGAAAAAGAATTACGTTGCAATGTGATGTGAATGATCAGTTAGGGCACTTGTGAATTCCAAATTAGCAAAGCAAGAACTAAAGGAATAGATTAGAAGAGCCAGGAGGAGCCACGAAATGTTGTTGGCGGATATTATCAAGGATAAACCTAAAACTATCTCTCGTTATCCGAGGAATAAAAGAATTACGAGAGTCAGACTAGCGCCAAGCAAGAATAGTCCTGGGAAGTTCGGCGTGAATTCCAAAGAGATAGTGGAAGCGCAAAATGAATATTTTTTTGACAGTATTCACACCAGACAAAGATTAAGTTATTGAGGAGAATACTGCTACAGAGTCTACGAGTCTGGATAAATTAAGGTTCACAAGGAGGAGGTGTTAGCAATTCTTGCAAATGTAAAAATTGATAAGCTCGCTGGGCCGGATGGGATTTATCATAGGAATCATTGGGAAGGCAGGAAGGAGATTTGCTTTAATCTTTATGTCATCATTTTCCACAGGAACAGTGCCAGAAGATTGGAGGATAGAAAATGTTTTTCCCCTGTTCAAGAAGGGGAGTAGACACTACTTTGGGAATGAGAGAGCAGTGAACCTGACTTCGGTTGTGGTTAATGTGTTGGAAAAGGTTATAAGAGAGAGGATCCATAATCATCTGAAAAGGAATAAGCTGAATAGGGATAGTCAACACGGCTTTGTGAAAAATAGGCCGTGCCTCACAAACCTGATTGAGTTCTTTCAGAAGGCAACAAAATATGTGCATGAGGGGAAAGCAGTTAGTGTGGTGCATATGCATTTAAATAAGTCGTTTAACCAGGTGCTCTACCGTCGGCTCTTGAGAAAAATATAGAGGCATGTGATTGGGAGTGCTTTAGCGGTCTGGATCTGAAGTTAGCTGACTGAAAGAAGACAGAGGGTGGAGGTTGATGGGAATTGTTCATCCTGGAGTTCATTTACTAGCGCTATACATGAAGGATCTGCTTTATGTCCACTGCTGCTTGTCATTTTATAAACAACCTGCATTACGGCCCAGAAGAATGGGTTGTTAAAACTGCTAATGACTCTATCTTCCGTAGAGTCGTGGATAGTGGAAAAGAATGTTGTTAGTTTAAGAGGCTCTCAGGTCCGCTGCCTAGCTGGGCTGAGAGTTGCAAATGGATTTAATGCGGAAAATTGTCGGGTGTTTAAGTTTGGAAGGAGCAATAGCAATGCAGAGTTCTTAGCTTATGGTTGTGTAGATGACCAGAGACATCTCGGTGTCCATGTCCATAGATCCGTGAAAGTTGACACACACGTTGATGCAGTTGTTTTGAAGGCATATGGATTGTTAGCTTTTATTAGTAGAGAGATTGAGTTTCAGAAACGTGAGGTCGTGCTGCCGCGGTACAAAACCCTTTTGCAGCTGCACTTGGATTATTATGGATAGTTCTGGTCACTGCATTATTGGAAAGATGTAGAAGCTTGGGAATGGTTTCAGAGGAGATTTCCGAGGATGCTACCTGGTATGGAGGGAAGGTCTTACGAGGAAATTCTGAGGGACTTGAGGCTGTTTTCGTTGGTGAGCAGAATTGTGGGGTACTTGGTAGAGACTTATAAGATGATCAGAGGGTTTGATCGTGTGGACAGCGAGTGCTTTGTTTTCCTCAGACGGTGTTCGCTCGCAAGAGGGGGCATTGCTTTAAGTTGAAGGTTGACAGATATAGGACAGATGCCCGAGTTAGTTTCTTTACTCCGATAGTAGTAGGGGCATGGAATGCACTGCCTGCAACAGTAGTGGACTCGCCAAATTTAAGGGCATTTAAATTGTCATTGCGTTTTCATATGGACGAAACTGGAATGGTGGAGTTTGATTGGGCTTCAGATGGGTTTCACAGGTCGGTATAACATTGACGGCCGGAAGGCCAGTACTGTTTCATGTTCAAAGTTCTACAGCACTAAAATAAAAATAAATGTATGGTGGAAGGTGAGAAAGATTGTCAGAAATGGAAGCAGAACTTTGATATCATGGGAAGTGGGTCGAGAAATGGCAAATGATAGTTAATATAGATAAGTGTGTGGTCTTGCATTTTGGAAAGTCAAATCAAGGTCTGTGTTTCATGGTGAATAGTCGGGCTTTAAGGAGCGGATTGTCACAGAGGGACTTTGGATTTCAGGTGCACAGTTCTCTGAAAGGGAAGTCACAGGTAGCCAGGGCAGTGCAGACGTCTTTTGGAACACTCGCCTTCATTCGACAGGGCATTGATTATTGAACTTGGTAAAAACAATGATTGCAGATGCTGGAAACCACATTCTGGATTATTGGTGCTGGAAGAGCACAGCAGTTCAGGAAGCATCCGAGGAGCATTAAAATCTATTTTTCCGGCAAAGGCCCTTCATCAGGGCTATTGAGTTCGGTTTTGGTCACCTTGCTGCAGGAAGGATGATATTAATCTGGAAAGACTGCATTAAAATTTTCAAGGATGCTGCCAGGTTCCCGTAGTCTGTGTTATTGGGAGAGGTTAGACAAGCAAGGTCTTTTTTTATTCGCGTTTAGGAGACTGAATGGGTGTCTAAGAAGTCATGTGAGGAATGGATAACGTGAATGCAAACAGTCCTTTTCTCAGGGTTTGAGAATGTTTAAAAGTCATTTGTACAAATACATGGATGGAAAAGGATTAGAAGTATATGGGCCAGGTTTGAAGGAAATGGGGTTAGCGTGGATGGCCATTTTGTTCGGCATGGATCCGTTTGGATCAAAGGGCATATCTCCATGCTTTCGGTCTCTATGACTCGATTACAGAAAACCCATTGAATAGAGGTGCACAATAAAACAAAATCATCGATACACACAGGAATGCACCAATACACAGACACTGAATCACTGACATAGAGGCACACAGAAACACAGACAAAGATACATGCATAGAATCATAAATGCACACAGAAAGATAAACACAGTGACTGAAATACACATACACAAAAAACACACCACACGCCCCAGACAGGCACGTGAAATGCATGGTTCAAGGAAACAGCCACATATGCAAACTTACACAACACAAGCACATAGGGAGAGATAGCCATACATATCAACATTTACAATAACAAATAACACCTAAGGAATTCCAAACACACACACACACACACATTCAGACACACATGGACGTTCACACACACAGACAGTCACGGACACTGCCAGCTCGTGCACAAATGCTGTGCAGATTCAGAATAAAGTGGCAACATGTAGCTTTGTTGTCTTGACTTGGAATCAAAAGTAGGAGGTGATGCGGACGCACTGCTGACACTGCCCATCAGCTAAACTCCCCCACACTCACTCATTCATACAGAGGTTTTCATCAACCCAATTATCTTTCAAGTTTCCGTTCACGCCTTCACCACTTATGCCCACTCATAATCTTCCGAGTTGGCCTCCTTCTCACTCCTTCAGTAATTGTCGCCGCTTGAACTTCATTGGTGTTACCATAACTGAATTACTCCCTGCCAACCTTCAAAGTTCTAAAGGTTAACATTACGAGAGAATCTAAACATTGTCCTTTGATGTTCAATCGAGGCATCATTATTGTACACCTCCCTCGCCCCATTCCCCCGACCCCCAGGCGTCATCTATTTACATTGACTTCCTTCAAATTGAACCGAAAACTATATTAGAGCAGCTAGATCAATATTCTGGCAAAATAGCGATTCAGAGTTTAGGAATTCTGCTGCGCCTTTCTCAGCTCCTTACCCTCCAGCTCCTCATCTCCACCTCCACTCGCCACAAAATTGTTTCATCATTGACAAGGCACAAGTGAATAGTGTCAAACCCACCTGTCTGGATTTTTGAAGCTGCAATTACAGTGAAGAATCTTGACTTAGTCCATGACAATAAAGCCCACTTTATTGGCAAAACATCTACACATATCCACTCTCTCGGCCAGCAATGCTCAGTAGCAATGTGTACCATCTACAAGACGCACTCTAAAAATTTACTAAAATTCCTTAGTTAGCATCTTCGAACCCCACGTTAATTTCCATCGAGAAGCACAAGGGCAGCAGATGGATTTGAGCACTAACCCCTGTACTTTCCCCTCCAAGCCATTCACCATTTTGACTTGAAATATATCACCATTTATTCAATGAGGCTCGATTAAAATTGTGGAAGTCCTTCCCTGATGGAATCACTGATCTAAACTGAGCACATAGACTGCATTATTTCAATAAAGCAGCTCACTGCCACTTTCTCAAGGGGCCAAGTACAGAGAGCAATAACTGCTGTCTGACAACGCCTTCCAAATCCCATGAATGAATCGGATGAAGTGTAAGTGAAATATATCGATTGTTCATTCGCTGTCACTCAGACAAAATCCCGTCGCTGCCTCCCTGCCATTTTATTGCTGGTCTGTCTGCGGTACACAAATGGCGGAACGGTCAATATCGCAGACCAATATCCTGCGAATGAAAAGTAATGAAGGGTGAGTGAAGACAATGGTGCTGTGGTTTCAGACGGACCTGTACGTTGGATGTCCTTCTGCCCTCCAGACTTTGTCTTGCTCCAATCTCGAGAACTGTCCGTGAAACTGCTAGCTTTATGCAAGCATTTAGATATGACTGTAAGAAGCAAGGATCCTGACAATGGCAGAAGAACGTAAGTCAACAAACAGATCACATGAAGGTTCTCTCTCTCTCTCTATCTGTGAGTTGATTTTCTGTTCACATTTTATTCTTATCCCTCTCTCTCCCCCATCAATCTCTCAGTCTCAATTACTATCGCGACCGCCGCTATTTTTGCTCCCTCGCTGTTGTCATTCAATACCTGTTTCGTCTTTTTCTGACGTTTTTATTCAAACACTCTCACAATCATTACTCAATATCAATTTTTTTACAATTTTTTTTCCATGCAGGTTTCCCTCTCTCTCATTCTTCTCTGCCTGTTTTTTTAAAAATCTCTCAAACCTTTTCACCTTCTTTCTCTGTACCTCATTATTCTCTTTCTCAACCACAATTCTCTCTCTGTTGTTCATTATACTGCAACGCCTATCTCTGTTTTCTCTCAGCTTTTCATTATTCTACCTTCTGTATTTCGCTTTCTAACCCCTTTTATCTACATTCTGCCTTCCTCATTACTCTCTCTCTAACACCTTAACTGTGTCTCTTTGTCCATCATTCCTGTCTCCATCTCCATTTTTCTCTGTAATACATTTATTTATTGCATTTCTTGTCGCTTCCCTTCTCTCCTCTTCCTTTCTCAATCTCCATTATCCTTCTCTCTTACTCCCTCATTACTCACTCTACCTTTATTTCGCACTCTCACTCTGTCTTTTACCCCTTCTTCTGGATGTCTTAACTTTCCTCTTTGGTTCTTCTTTGCGATGCAGTGTGTATCTCCAATTCCAGCAGGATCGAAATCAGTACCAGGCCTGGCTGGAAATGATCAATGCTGTCTTCACTTTGTCAAGAATCCTTCACATCAGTTATTGATGGATGCATCCACCTGTAGCTATTTACTTACCTTTCAGCCTCCTGCTATCAGTGTTCGCCTCCTCAAAAGGCCACGTTCCGAGGAGCAAGAGCACAGCTTTCATTAACACCTACAAAACGTCCGCAATATCCCAGTGAGATCGATGAAAAACAGGAGTTACATTCAGCGGTTCAGAGACGCTGTAGTGAATAATCTCTGAAATTTTCGGCAAGGAACAGCACCATCGCACTTCTCTGCGAGCTCTCGACTTGTTAAATGACAGTTCACAAACAGAAAACAGGCGAAGTCGCATCAGTGGGCAATGGTTAGGCTCAGTGCGGTGAACCCAAGTACCTTGAAAAGAAGTGTTAAAAGCCTACCTGCAACACTCCCCTCCCTCCAATATAGCCACTCCGGATTCAAGTGCCATCTGCTTTGCCAGTTGTTCGTTTTCACTTGTTATGGGCAGGATATGATTTCACCAGAGATTGGGCTCAGTGGAGAAAATTCTCCAGCGTGATCAGGTTCTGCAATGCAGAATGCTGGAGAAGCTCAGTTTGTTTTATGAGAAGCAGAGAAGGTCGAGTGAGGGCAAGAGCGAGAGACATGAGCGGCATGGACAAGATGAGAAAACAGCTGGTCTCCTTAGCCGAACGTTTAATAGCATTAGGCCACCATTTTAAAGTGAAAGGCAGGAGTTGAGAGGGGAGTTCAAAAAACTGTTTTCAAACACAGGCTGTGGTGAGTCTGCAATGCCCTGCCTGGGTTGATAATTGGGAAGGGAAGCTTCATTACCAGAAAGTGCACTTGGATGAGCCTCTTGAAACGTCTGAACAGTGATGGCTCTCGGTCAAGTGGGAAAGGGGGTCTGCTGGAGTTCGTATTTTGTTTTGGAAGGACAATGTGCCAAATGGTCTCTGCTGTATATTATATTTTGCTCTTTAACCCTCTCAAGGTGCTATCATTGCTTACACGATTACCGTTGGAGCTCTTCTAGTTTCTTTATGGCACAGTGGAAATCCCGGACAACGGCAGCAGTACTCGACTCCTGGCACGGTTTTGCGTGTGTCCAGTATTCATTGATACGTACTGCCTTCAGAAGGTTGTGGCTCAGTGTCAACGTTACCTCTCCCAGCTGTCCAGGCAGACACTTTGGGTACAAAATCGGATCAAATCTTAGGCAGGCACGAAGTTAGAGCAGAAAAGGTATGTACAGAATCAGGTCATTAGCCCACTGGGTATTCTCCACCATTCGATTGATTCACGACATATTTGAATTTTAAGCAAATTGGAAATGATAGCTGCCCAAACCTGTTCAAAATGGGTCTTTGTCAAATAATGTCCATCTGGCTCACGTTATTGAATGAAGTCTGCAGTCATCACGCAGTCTGGGCCATACATGACTGCAGTACCACAGCAGAGATCGACTTTTAACTGCTGAATCTGAGCAATAGTCTGTTTTCTCGTTCAGTCGATTATTCTGTAATAACATGGCAATATAAATACCCAAATATTTTGACTCTATTGCCCAGGTTATACTGCCTTCCATCCTATTCCGACGGTCAGAATATTTAAATGTTTAATTCACGTGCCAACAGATTCATGAACAACGTTTTACACTTTACTAACAGACCTCTAAGCAGGCCTCTGAAATACTCATGCTAATTTTCCTCTGCTGCTTGTCTGAAGCTGTAACTTTGAAATCTGCACTCTGTTATGTTACTGTACTGTTCTTTGATGGTATGACCTTTCTGTATGGCACGGAAAACAATACTTTTCACTGTATGACAATACATATGCCATTACCAATAAATCTACTCTAAATTTGTGCTGAGTGTATTGGATGATATTGTCAATGTTTAAAGTATTTGTTGTTACTTTCTTTGTAATAGAATTTAACATGTTAAAAATGTCAGAATTTAAGCTAACTAGAGTTGTGTTATATTTGTGTCCGTATCCTCTCATATAATGTAATTTTTCCAATTTTCTGGAAGAAATGGATGATAAGGAACATAAGACCATACGAAATTGAGACCATCGAGACTGCTCTGCCATTCAATCATGGCTGGTAAGGTTCTCAAAAAATCCCTCGCCTTCTCCCAGTAATTCTTGGTCCCATTAACAATGGCGAACCTATCAATCTCTTTCTTAAATATATGCAATGACCTGAACTTCGCAGGCTCCTGTTGCAATGAATTCCACAGATTCACAATGATGTGGCGAATGAAATCTTTTATTATCTCCGCGGTAAAGGGTCTTCACTTCACTCTAAGCCTGTACACTCCGAAACTGGTCTCTCCTGCAAATGAAAACATCTCCCAAAATGCACTCGTTTTCGGCCATTCAGTATTCTATATGTTTCAATGAGATCGCCCCACCCACACCCCCAACCCCCCGCATCACACTGCACTATGTAGACCTACAGTCCGAACACGTTCCCCACATGTTAACCTTTCATTCCTGAGATAAGTGTTCTTAACATACGAGACCAAAATTGCTCACAATAGTCAAAATGTAGTCTAATCTGAATGGAGCCTTATAAAGCCTCAGAAGTGCATGCCTGCTTTTTTCTTCTCACTCCCACCTCTCTTGCTGACAATCTTAAACGTGTCAATCGTTTCTTGCTGACATACTAACAAGATGAATCAGAATACTGTTCCTTCCTCCTTTAACAGACATTAAATGATGTACCTAGTCAAAGCTGTCCACATGCTATGTCAATTTTTATTAGTTTCTGAAACTTTCACCTTATGTTGCCAGTATCTTATTTCATCTTGTCAAATATTTACCAATTTCACGGAACAGATTGATTGTCGATTGCCATTCTGTCTGCTTGGAACAAAATTATTCATCTTTACACGATTGAATCACAGCATTATTCGTTTCACAGAGAAACATAGAAACTATGAGCAGGATTAAACCATTCAACCGTTCGAGACTGCTACACCATTCAATGTGACCTTGGCTGATCGTTAAACACAATCCCTGTTACTGCTTTATCCCCGTACACTTTGATCAATTGAGCTCCAAGAACCATATCAAACTATTTTCAAACAAAAAGTTCAATGTTTTCTCCTTCACTGCTTTCAGCAGTAGATAATTCCACAGTCTCCCCACTCACTTGGCCAGGAAAGTTCCCGTGCCTCAGTCGAAAATGGCCTTACTTGTTTGCCTTAGACTGAGACCCCATTTGGTTCAGAAGTCATTTGGTTGTCGGGAGCATCCTTTTCTGCTTTCAACCAACATAGTCTGATTAGAATTTATTAGATTCAGGACATTGAGCCCCCTCGAGCCTCGATCTGCAATCCAATGAGGTCATGACCTGATTTTCTGAGAATTCCCACTCTCTGCCGCTTCGGTCCGAGCACAGAGAAGATAATCCAAACTGATCACATCGTTCTTCATAGAACAGTCCCACCAACTCAGGAATCAGTTTGGTGCACCTTTAATTAACTGACTCCATGAACATTCTTCCTCAGATGAGGGGGTCAAAACTGGAGAAATAAAGAAGGTAACATTATGTTATATTATATTACCTTGTCTTACATTATGTCACGTCATATTACATTATACTATATTATATCATTAAATTGTATCAGGGCGAGTCTTGAGAACATTTGTAGCTCAGGTTGACATTCTGAATATAGGTTTGCTCGCTGAGCTGGAAGGTTCTTTTCAGACGTTTCGTCACCATGCTAGATAACATCTTCAGAGAGCCTCCGAATCAAGAATCATTCAGAGACTCACTGAAGATATTACCTAGTATGGTGACGAAACATCTGGATACGATCCTTCCAGCTCAGCGAGCAAACCGACATCCATATTATATCATTATATTTTGTTATTGTATTATATTATATTATATCATGTCAGCCACAAGAATATTGACATCGCCTCAAATTCGTTCATTACGCAACACAATAGCTCAGTAGTTGGCATTACTGTGTCACACCACCAGGACACAGACTTGATTTCACGAATACACAACTGGCTGTGTGGAGTTTTCGCATTCACCTCATGACTGATTGCTTTCCTCTGATTTCTCTGGTTCCCTCCCACATTTTGGAGATGGGCTGCATTGTTGGATTAGCAATTGGGAATCCAAGTGTAAAGGGGGAGGCTGAAGATGTCGTCTGGTCCGGATGTACTTCAGAGGGTTGTAATCGACTCGATGGACCTACATCACAATATTTTTGTATACACTGCTGTTTACTGATCACCCATTGAACACATCAATTATGTCACCCCTTAACCTTCTAAATTGAAGAGAATACAGGCCTCCTGATCACATGACCCATGAAGTGCAGACGCCATTCTTGTCGCATGCAATTTACTTGCTTCAATGTCAATATCACATTTCTGGAGATCCGGTTCACATATCTGCTCACAGGAGTCCAAATCGTGCGTCAGCAGAGCTTTGTGAAATTGAACCAGAACTTCTGTGCTCTCATTTTCTAGTCCCAAGATTTGAAGCCAGCATTGCTTTTGCTGCCTTGATTATTTTGTGCAAAATGCCCCCAATCAATCCAGTTTACATTCATTCACTCCCTTGTAGGATCTGTGTTATTGGTCTAAAATCTCTGGTGTGAAAACGAGTGGCATGTCTTCTTTAATATTATGATTTAGGGAAGAAACAAAACGTGCTGAGCTCCTCCAGACGTTTCAATGAAAACCGTATGAGATGTAGATTCGAATGGCATCGAGACAGATGGACAAATTTGAATTCAATTAAATTGTGGAAGAAATAGTTGCTTAATGGTAATCTACTGAATGTCATTGTGGAAAACTTCGTCAGAATCCCCGAATAACTCTGAGGGGCGGATATCTGTCAGCAGTTGACTCCAGAACGGCAGCATTTTGTTTACTACCCCCGATTTTGTCTCCACAAGTGACGCCTGCCTCCCAGCACTGTGATTACCGCTGACGTTCTGTGTCTGTTTACCCAACAACATTGTGGTTACCAATACTACGCTTTCCCTTTGCATATGACTCCAGACACACAGCGGCACTGATGTTGCTTTGTTTTCTGGAGTGTCAGAGGCTTCGGGGGAAGCTTACAGAGGCTTATAAAAACATGAAAGGCATGGGTATTGTGAATAGTCCATGTCTTTACCCCAGGTTATTGGAGTTCAAACCTATATGGCATGTTTTTCACTCAAAGTGTGGTGCGACCATGAAATGAATTGGCGGAGCAAGTGTTGGAGTCTGCTACAATTATAACATTTAAAAGACATCAGAGTGAGATTTTAAATAAGAGGGGTTTGGAGGGATATGGACCAAATATTGGCACATGTGATTCGATAGATTTAGGCGATCTGGTCGTCATGGGTGACGAAAGATTCTGTTTCTACGTTGTACATTTCTATGAATGATGACTGCAGATCCACGTCACTATGGGTACTATTGATCTACTCTGTCTCAACATCTCCTTCCAGAACAACGGCACAATGATTTCCCCTGACCTGTTTTCACTCTGCATTTGACTCCAAACCAAAAGCACTGTGGTTATCAGTCAACTGCACAATCTATATGTAACTCCAGATCCATAACACTCTGTTTATCACTAATCTGCTCTATTCCTAATCTGAATTCAGACCAACAGCTCTGTCAATATGCTGATCTTCCCTATCTCTTAATGTGACTCCAGACCCACAGCCCAGTTACTCCCACTGAACTGCTCAGGACGTGACTCCAGACCCACGGCATCATCGTTACCACTATGCGCTTTGTCTCTGTGTCTCTGATCCCACAGCACTGTGGGTACCACTGTTCGACTCTGGCTCTGCATGTGACACCAGAAGGAGAGCATAATTGTTATTTATGAACTGCTCTATTTATAAATGTCAGTCAAGCAACACCACAATGTGATTTCCAGTGACCTGCTCCTTCTCTACGTATAAGTCCCAACACATAGTGCTTTGGTTACCACTCATCTGCACTGTACCTGCATTTGACCCAGACCCACAGTAATGTGGTCAGTACCCACCCGCGCTGTCTGCACATTTTACTTCAGACTGACAGCACTGTGGTTGTGACTGACCTGCTCTGGGACTATAGGGCCATAGCACTGAGTGCACTATTGACCAACTCTGTCACAGTAAGTAAAACAGTGGGAAAAATTGCTTCGAAATGATCTATTCTGTTTCTGCACGTGACTCCAGATGATGAACACGGTGAATACTACCGACATTAGTTGTCTCCCTACTTTTCTTCTTGAATAAGGGAAAACATAGCCTACTCCCGATTCCTCCTGGATCTCTTCAGTGGTTCGAGAGGACCACTTTCTTGATCAAAGCCTGAGCAATCGCCTCATTTGCCTCCCTCAATAAACTGCAGTTGCTTTCATCAGACCTTGGGAAGCTATCTGCATTCATACTCTTCAAGGGATCCAATGCCACCACTTTCTTGTTCTTTAATATTCTAGCCTATAGGCATGCTTCACACATATCTCCCTCTCCTCAATGTCGTTTTACGGAGAGAATGGTGATGCAAATTATTCACTTTGGAACTCAAACATCCTCTGCCTCCAAGCATAAATGCCATCCTGTATTCTTGAGTGGTCCTACTTTCTCCCGAGTAATACATCTGTACTTAATATATGTATAGAACGCTTTCGGATTCTCTTCAACTTAAATTGTCAAGGACATTTCATGGCCTCTTTTTGCTCTCTTGTTCCCCGCTTGAGTGCTTACCTGCTTTCCAAAAAGTATTCACCGGCCCGTACAATTTTAGCTTCCTAAAACTTACGCATGCATCTTTTTCTCTTTTGAAGAAATTCACAGCCACCCTCATTTTCTTATGTCGCTTACCTTGCTACCTTTGTCCGTCCACCGTACTGGAACATGTCGGTCCGGAACTCTCCACACCAGATCTTCACAAATTCCCAAATGTTTAAATGTTGCCTTGCCTGATAACTGCGTCTCCCAATTAAAGCTCCTTAGCTCCTGTCTCATGCTAATGTAAATTGCCTTCCACCATTTTTTACCTGACCGAAACTCCTGACTTCTCCCTGTTCATAGCTATCTTAAAACCGAACCGAGCTGTGATGACTGTTTTCAAAAGGCTCGCCCACTGAAAGTTCAGTCACTTGACCAGGCTCATTAGCCAATACAAGTTACACTATGGCCCCTCTGCCAGTTGGGCTATCTACATACTGTTTCAAGAAATACACTTACATGCATTTAAGGAAGTCCACTCTGTTTCCCTGTCTTGCTGTGAGGGAGTCCCAATGAACATTGGGGAAGTTAAAGTCACCCGTTATGAAAACTCTTTTGTTGTCGAATCTTTCCATAATCGGCCTCATATTTGTTCCCATTTGCTGCTGGAGTTCCTACGTTAGAATCCTGGCAGATTGTTTGCACCCACCTCATTTTGCAGCTCTAGCCCTCTTGCCTCAATGGATGTGTCCTTCTGCATTTCCTCTCAGACTGATGATGTAACATTCTGTCTGATTAGTAATACAACTCCTCCATATTTTTTACCTTCTTCTCTACCTCGTTTCAACCAACGAAATCCTGGAGCCTTTCCAGTCCCTTTCTCAACCAAGTCTCTGCAGTGGGCACAATATCTTAGTCTTACGTACTGATCAAGGCTCTGCGCTCATTTGTCTTACCGGTAATACTCCTTGTATTGATGGAAACACACGTTAGACCATGAGAGCTGTTGTGCTCATTCACCCCTCTCTGCTTGTCCTTTCTTTCTGATTCACTGATCTTAGCACCTGCCTTCCCGTCAATCTCTCCACTTGTTGTCCTGCTTCTGTAATTGCATCCCCTGCCACTCTAGTTTACGTCCTCCCATGTAGTACGAGCGAAAGTTGCAGCGAGGATATTGGTTGCTGTCCACTTTCGGAGCAATCAGTGCCTCTTTTACAGTTCATCCTGGCAGCAGAAGAGCTTCCACTGATCCAAGATTAAAAAACCCACGCCCCTTGCATCAGTTTCTTCTCCATGTATTCATCTCCCCTATCTTTCTATTCCTTGCAACACCAATACTTGACCCTGGCAGCTATTCAGAGATTAATATTGTTGAGGTCCTACTCTTCAGCCAATTTCTAACTCCCTCTCCTCATTCTGCCGGATCTGTAGTGTCTCTGTGTATAACTCCAGGCCCACAACCGCTGAACTGCACTGTTTCTACATGGTTCTGAACAACAGCATTATGCTCAACCCTAATCTGGTCTATCTGTACATGTGATTCGATCCTCACAACACTCTGGTTATCATTGACCTGCTTTGTATCTGCATGTGGATCCATTCCCACAGCATTTAAATTAATATTAACCAGAGCCACGGCGCTGTCGTGACCGTTGACATGGACATTCCCTGCAATTGAATACAGACCCTCAATACTATAGTTCCCAGTGACCTGCTCTGTTTCTGCAGGTGACTCCAGACTCACATTACCGTGGTTATCACTGACCTGTTTCAATTCCAACAGTAACTCCATTTGCATAACACTGTTATTACTGCTGTTCTTCTGTGCCTATACATCTGCGGCCAGACAAATTGTATTGTGACTAACACTAACTTGTACTGTCTTCACAAGTTCATCCACACCCACAACCTTATCATTATCACCGACTTGCACTGCCACGACATGAGACTGTAAATCTACTTTTGTGATGATTGAAGAAGTGACGCGGCTGGTGTTCTCTCGGTAGGATACTAGCAAGCAGCGTACGTTTTCTCTCCTGCTACTTCCCAGTGCGCCTCCAAACTCCCCTCCAGTCCTGGAGCTAGGAGAGTGATGTATTGGAGATGGGAAAACACCCCACTGAATGGAACATCACGCTCCCCTTCCCCAAAGAGAATAGTGGATAACGAGCCAATTACATTGTCTGCGGGTTGCTGTTGGTGTCTGTTCGATCAGAGATTCAGAAAGGCTAGGAGATTACCTTCAACGCCGTTCTAGATCTTATGATTTTCAATTCCCAATTGTGTCCCCCCATTGGAGCAGCTACTTTCTGTTGACTCTTTCTTGCTCCTTATAAACCTCTTCACATGAAACAGGCCTGCCCAATATTGTCTATGATCCAATGAAAACAATCCGTTTATACCCCGCCTCTCACCGAAGCTAAAATGCACAATTGAAGAGAGAAGCGTACAGCACAGGAACAAATACTTCTGCAATATGTCTGTGAAGACAAGTGTACTATTCCAAACTCATCCTTTCTGCCTTCACTTCGTCCATAACGCTGTAAACATTGCCTGTTCTTCCATCTATCTAACTGCCTGGCAATTTTGCTATTCTATCCAAGTCCACCACCTTCTTTGGCAATCCTTTCCAGACATTTACAACTCTCTCTGATAAACAAAAAACTGTGTGATGCTTATCATTTTAACATGTCCCCCCACCTCAAACCATTGCCTAATAAATTTCCAACCTGGGCAAAAGAGTCCGAAAAGGTAACCTATCCAAGCCCCTCATCGTTTTATATACTTCCTTCAAATCGCCTCTCAGCTCCAAAACGCGAGCACGAACAATCCAAATTTTGTCAAAAGTCTGTTGGTAACCAGTCGTCTCTGATCCAAGTAACATCTTTGTAAACCTCTTTCCCTGCCTCTCCAAAGCGTTGACATCCTTCCTATGGTGTGGGGACCTGAACTGCAAACGATCCTCCAGTTGTGGCCACACCAAAGACGCACATGTCAGCTAAGCTACAACAGTGTAAAGATCATCAATGCATAATACCCATTTTCTGACAACTTCCTTCCTTCCTGACATTGTGTTAAGACATTGATATGAAAGTGAAGTGAGACATGGAAAATCAATGTTTGCAATATCACCCAGTTTTATTCACATAGTTTAGAAAGCAGTGGGCCAGTGATCGTGCAGTTGAAACAATAACATGAAGCCTGAATTGATGGGATGACAGAACTCTCCAGTCAGAAACACAGATGCTTTCCAGTGTTGCATGTTGCCCTTTCCTTCTTCGATTTCACAAGCGTACGCAACACACTTGTAAGATGGGGCAAAATCCTTTAACCCTCGTTGAAATACCCTTCTCACATGGTACGCTGCTGCAGTAACTCCCTTCCAAAATGCATGAAAATATTGGCGCTAGGAGAGAGAATAAAAAGAAAAACAAAGATACGTTGATGTTCACAGTCAGATGCGATAGGACATCCACCTGCCACCTGATTCAGATACAAAATGCCAGAACAATGCAGATTTCACCCTTGCTGTTCTAACCAGACATTCTTGGAGTTGTAAGGGTGCATATTGCTTGAACTGTGTTCCAATAATTGTTCCTGCAGACCAGAACTGTGTGTAGTTCTCCACATCCAGCCTCATATTGGGACAGACTACTGACAACTGAGAAGTGGGTTCTGACTGTGAGGCATTGGGCTGAGGAATTCTGATGTACTCAAGCAGCTTGCCTTCAGGGAGTGAAAATGCATCGACAATTTTGGCGAACACAAGAATGGAACGATCCCAAAGTCAATAACTCTGTAACATATTTACCCAGAGAGGTGCTGGGATTTGGAATGCGTTGCCTTGGAGACTGGCAGAGGCTTATCCCACAGTAGGTTTCAAAAGAGAGCTGGATGTGGAGTTAAATGGAATGAATTTAGATGGGGTATCAAAATAATGCTGGCGAATGGATAGCACTTTCCAGCATCAGGCCATACACGATTGTAAGAATGTCCTATTTGAACTGTACAATTCTATGATGATTATGTGACAGAGAACTCAACAGGTCTCGATAAGGAAGGATGCTTCAAGACCGGAATTAAATGAGATTGGTATCTGTGAGTAGGTACACGACCTCAGAGAACAGACGTCTTGCGTCATGATCAATAACGCCAGCTCACTAATAAAGCGTCGAGAATAGAATTCCCACTTGGAGAAACTCCGATTCCACGACGTTTTTCAACTTGCACCATTTGCATCCAAAGGACAAGAAATTGGATGTGCAGAACGCGGCCGTTGAGCCAGTCAAACTTGCTCTTCGATTTGATGATATGTCAGTGCTGATATTTGACTGGGGTGGACATTTTTTCTATAAAATCGCACGAAATCAGTTTATAGTTCAACAGGTTTATTTGAAAGTGCAACCGGGGTGTGTGCGCTGCTCCTTTGTTGCGTATCTCGTGGAGTAGGATTATAAGACACAGTAGCATTTAGAGCAAAATATCAATATGTCATACACATATGCAATATATTAAACAAACAGAGATTTCTGTTCAGTCTTTTTTCTTTTAGAATGGGGCTGCAGGTTCACATTCCTTAATATGTAAATCCCAGAACTTCTTTCAAGTTGTATTCCCGAGATAATTAAAGGTTGTATTTAAAAAAGAAATCACCCCATCGATTTCTGTGTGTTTCTGTGTGCATGTGAGGGAGCGAGGTCGTGAGAGATAGAGAGTGTGTGCATGTATGTGTGGGTGGGAGAGAGGGGGAGTGTGTGTATGTCTGTGTATCTGCACATGTGTGTCTGAAAAAGCGTGTGTATCTGCAAGAAGGACTGTGTAAGTATGTTCGAATGTAAAATGGTGTGTGCATCTGGTGTCATGAATGAGCTGATCATCTCCACTTCCCTTTCCTACAACTCCTGGATAATTGCTCGATTCCAATCCTGACTGGAAATCTGTCAACCTCACCCATAAACGTCCTGAATGAAAATGTGAGGGAGCATTTCAGCACACTCTATGCTGAAGGATTTCACCGTTTCAATGCCCTTCAAAAGAAGATGACCTTCTTCGATGCCGACTTAAATGGGCTACACTTTATCCAGAGCTGATGCACTCTGCTCCACAATTCTTGCACAATGGTAAACAACATCTCCTGTTCTCCACTGAATATTTTTTCTAAGAGTCTTTCATGTTTCAGCAAGGTGAGATCTCATTCTTCTCAACTCCCACCAATATTATCCTGTCCTACTCAATCTCTCCATAGCTGATGTCAGTTCCGTGATCTTCTCTGGATTGCCTCAAATTCTGCTCCGACTGGAAACAAAGAAATGGTTGAGGAGCTGAATGAGAAATTTGCATCAGTCTTTGCTGTGAAAAGGGCGACTAACATCGTTGGGGGTGGGGATGGACCGCAGAAATTAGGACGGTGGCCAGCAACAAGGAGAAGGTGCTGAAAAAAACGGAACATCTGGAAGTGTGCAAATTACCTGATATAGATGGGCTACGTCCCACGGTTCTGAAGCAGATGAGTGAAGAGATAGTGGAGCCTTCAATAGTGATCTTCGTGGTGTCACAAAATTCCGGGGGACTCCTAGAATAGTGGAAGCTTACTAATGTTAAACCCCTGTTTCAGAAGGGAATAGGGAGAAAGACAGGAAATTACAGAATGAAAAGCCTGACTTCAGTCAATGGTCAGATGTGAGAATCCATTGTGAAGGACGGGAATTCTGAATACTTAGAAATGCATTGTAAAACAGGGCAAACTCAGTATTGTTTTATCAAGGAGAGTTTTACATTTTTTGAGGGGGCATAGAGAAGGTTAGACAAAGGAGAGCCAATCGATGTTGTCTATCTCCACTTCCAGAATGTTTTTGATAAGATTCCGAAGGAAACAACATAGTAGGAAACGGCCGGATGTTGTCAAACGCCAGGTACTAGTATGTATAGAAGATTGACTGTCTGGCAGAACGCAGAGAGTGGGATAAAAAACAGAAAAGAAACCCGTGGCCAGTGGCTTTCCACAAAGCTCAGTGTTGGGACCACAGCTTTTCACTTCATATATTAGCGATCAATAAGAAACAACTAAGAGCATTCTGGCTAAGTTTGCAGATGAGACAATGATAAGTAGAGGGGCTGGTAAAATTGAGGAGACATGGGGGCTTCAAACAGGTTTAGAGATTAGGAGAGCAGGTAGAAGTATGGACGATTTTATAAATGGGGAGAAAATTCAGAAATCTGACGTTCAAAGGGACTTAGAGTCCTGGTCTATGATCCTCTTCAGATAAACGTGCAAGTTGAGTCGGTAATCAGAAACGCAAATAGAATGTTGTCAAGCATCTCGAAAGACAAGAACAAAGACGCACGGATGTACACCTGAGGCACTGTAAATCTGGTCATTCCACAGTTGGAGTATTGTGCACAGGTTTGGACCTCATACCTCAGGAATGATGTATTGGCTCTGCAGCGGTCTGGAAGGTGTTCACAAGAGTCATTCGAGGAATGAAAGACTTAACATTTAAGGAAGATTTGCGTACTCTGGGACTGAACTCGATGGAGTTCAGAACAATCACTTATACCTGATTGAAACTTTCAGAAGACTGAAAGTCCTGGACAAAGTGGAATTTGGAAGGGTTTTCCATTGGCAGAAAAAAACGAGGAATCGAGGAGTCAGCCTTTGAGTGGAGGGAAGAACTCTTAGTATGGAGATAAACATAAACATTTCGAGATAAGGAGTGTTGAATCTATGGGATGCATTGCCACAGAAGTTCATGGAACCAGGTCATTTAGTACATATAAGATTGATATAGTTAGTTTCTTGGTTGCGAAGGTGATCAAAATTTACAGGAACAAAGCGTGAAAATGGGGTTGAAAACTCTACCAGCCGCGTTTGAATGGCAGAGCACACTCGCTGGGCGAAATGGCCCAATTTCTGTGGTCTTCCGATCGTATGATCTTTCCTCAGATAAGATGCCCACCGTTACTTATAGTGTTCCACCAGTGCTTTGATGAGTGACTTGTTCAGTCTTAGCAAAATTTCTTTCTCTTCCAAGATGACAAAAACAGTATGTTCTGACGGAATAGACACACATGAGACACACAGATGGCAGCATACATCGGAAGAACTCATCAGTTACTGTTCCAAGCCATGCTTCCCATGTTTGCCAAAGCGGAGATTAAAAAACCTCTACAACTAAGACAAAAATTAAAACTTACCAATTGTGGTGGCTTCCATATAAACCAGGGTTCCAAGTAGGAATAACAGTGTCGCCAACATCATCGTTGTGGTTATGAGAGAAGAAACGATCATCCTCTCTTTATGGGTTCACAGCTTACACTGGTGGTATCAATTATTGATACAATGGCGACTGGCTGCACTTTACGTTCTAATAAGGTGTAGATCACTAACTCAGACTGACAGTAATTGTAATGAAAAATTGGAAATATCTCCTTAACGCTTACATCATAAAGCGAGCAGAGTTAAGGGCCTGAGTAATGAGTGAAATGTCGAGGATTGAAGTCAATTTTTCACAAGTATGTAGGTATAGGAATAGGCGATTTGGCACATTCCGTCTGCTCAGCTACTCAGGAAGATCCTGTCTAATTTGTAAGACAACTCCATATGCAAGGCTTGGGACCATATCCCTTGCTCCTCTGCCTCAATGAAAATGATCAACCTCACATTAAAATGTAACAATTGAATTAGCATCGCTAAGCATTTTAGGGTGTGAGTTCCAAACCTCCAGAACTGTTTTAGTGTAGAAGTGCATTCTGTCATCTTTCCTGCATTGCCTGACCCTCGTTCTCAGACTATGATGTGGACATCTCTGGTTGGGGGAAAACACTGAATGCTCAACCCGAGTGGTCTCAGTGAGGATGTGGTGGTGAACTGCCTTCTTGATTCGCAGTAATCCATACGTTGCAGTTTACCCACAATGACCCGAGGGCGCGAATTCCGTGATTTTGTACCAACACATATTTGAATTCAACGTCAACTTGTGCACATTGTTTGTTCTTATATATCTTATCTTTCCCTATTAGTAATCCGAACCTTCGATTACATCTCCCAATAACCTTCCAGAGTCTGTGAGATTTCAAGCCTTAATAAAGAACATAGAACAGTACAAAGCAGTAAAGGCATTTGGTCCTCGGTGTTGTGCCAGCCTTTTATCATACCCTAAGATCAGGCAAACGGACATACCTTTCATTGCACTAATAGAATTAAAATCCCCACTGTGTGGAAACAAATCATTTGGCCAACAGGTCCACATTGGTCCTCTAAACAATATCTCCCCAAACCCATGGCCCCACACCTATGAATCTACATTTCCCCTGCTGAAACTACCCGGCCTACACATCCCTGACCACTAATGGCAATTTAACATGGCCAATTCACCTAACCTGCACATATTTGTGGCTCTGAAAGGAAATCAGATCACCAGGAGAGCAAGCACACAGAAAATGGTAAAACGTGCAAACCCTGCATAGACATTCCAGTGAGGATGGTATCGAACCCGGGTCAGTGGTGCTGTGTAGCAGAAGCGCTAACCACTGAGCGAACGTGACGATTGACTAGTCACTTAAAAACATATCTGATTTTATATGGAATCACTAGCAGAATTGGTTCAGGCGAGTACAATTCAAAATGCATTTGGACAAATACATTGGATCGGAAAGGTTTAGAAGGATATGGGCCAAGTGCGGGTAAATGGGGTTAGTATGGTTGACCTTTTAGTCGGCATTGATCATTTTGGGTGAAAGGGCCTATCTCCGGGCTGCAGTACTCGATGAATCTATAATTATGAAAGAGCAGTCAATCTTAATTTTGATGGAAACAATGCCCTTATTTTAAAGTTGGTTTCGGGCTTCCGAGGTATGATGAAGAAATTTCGAAGATGAATCTGAATCTCCTGAAACAAAGAGAGAACACTTCCATTGCACCACATGGACCCTCCGTAACTCGACGTTTATTGTGGAGAATCAATGTGTGAGAATCAGCTGCAGATTAAACTCAGAATACGAGCAGAAAAGCAGCCCAAACGCCTGGTGGCTGGCACAATTGACAGAAATACTTACATTTCAGTGATGTGACGGGAAGAAGTCTCTGACCATTTTGAACAGTTCATCTCTCTGTTAAATATTCGCCACTAACACTGACTTCCCTGGCCACAAGGCTCCATTCAGTCTGAGAGTTTAACAAAGTTTGCATTGTCAAACTGTAAAGACTAGAAATGATCCAGCAGCTCTTTGTAAACTTGTGTGTTCAATGTTCGGACTGCACTCTGCTGCAATTAAATGCGGTCCAAATGTTGTGAAACTGAAAAGGTAACTTGGAGATTGTGAGTCAGGAAGTTAGAATTTCGTGTTTGCACAATGCTGGCATGAAAACATTGCATGTCCGCTTTTGTAGATTATGTGCATTTTCTGTTGTTCCAGATCTAGAATGGATGTCTTTGAGCAGTAGCCTTAAAGTTTTCACGTACACAGAAAGCACCCGAATTGAAATGTGTATCAAAAGGCCGTACAGGCAGCAGGACAATCAGCAGTTTTTTTTTTACCAAGACGACAGGCTTTTGAATTTAGGCAATCAATTTGAACCAGGCAGTTAGTTTCCTGAATCCAATAAATTTAAGCCTGATGGTTCTGACAACACAGGACCAATCCGATGTTAAAAATTATAGATATCTCACCAATTGTACAAAAGAAGGGGGCAGTTGGACAAAGGACTCAGAGCTGGCTGCCATCTTCCAGAACTAACGGTCGTCAGCTCCCGACAGAAAAATGTCTATCTCTCACAGTTCTCTATGACTGAGGTGAAACACCATCGAAACACCAACGAGAACAGCGACACAACTAGAGAATAATGCTGATGTAGAATCAACAGAGAAGGCAAAAAATCACCGCGGAAGACATGTAACTTGGTTACAATTTGATAGACTAAATTCTAGGATTTCTTAAAGAGGTGGGACCTGTATCTATTGGAACAGCACACCAAACAAATCTTGTCAGGTTTCTTTAGGAATCTTTTATTAGGCATTATTTTGTAATTAGAAGGGGTTTATTCAGGTTGTTAATAGTTCAGTTAGTTTATTTACTGTTAGAGTTAGATAAACGAATTGGCACTGCGTGATACTGAGTGTCAAGGATTTATTTTGCTTGACCACAAGAATTTGATGAAAAGCAGTTGACACTACTTCTCACGCTGTGTACATTGCATCACGTACATAATGCAGAGTCTGCACAACTCTGAGAGTCCAGGTACCAATTTTCCTACATAGTAGACATTACATTGCTGTCGATGGCATGAAAGTGCAGACTGCTGAGTGTTCAAATATTCCTTTTATTTGACTTTCAGTGAAGAGCTCTGTGGCGATAAATGGGCCCAGCAGCGCAGACTGGTGACCGTGGCTTCTGCATTGTCGAAACAGTCTGAACGCAGATTCCTTTAGGCTGTGGTCTGAGCGTGTTCGGGCCTCGTATGACACCTGGCGGGCTCAGCCAGGGCTACATGACCGACGGATGTCCGAAACCGTCTTGGAGAAGCACCTACGAAAAGTGCATGAGGAAGGTATTCAGCCTTTTGAACCTGCTGCATAATTCATCATGACCAAGGCTCATTGCCCAAATCAACAGCCTCATCCTGATTTCTCCCCAAAATCAACAGATTTGTGATGCATAATTTCCCCTTCATAAATCCATGTTGAATCTGTCTGATCCAGCCACTGGTTTCTAAATGCTCACAGTGACGACAGTTTGCCAGATTCTGCACCCGTCAGCACCAGTGGTGTCTGTGTTGGTGAGGTCCAGCGAGGACTCATAGTGGCAACGGAAAGATGGCGCTGAAGAGGAGTGATATTTGTTCCAGTTGCAGTGCCAGGGCAATCCTCGTGCCTGGCCCCTAGGTGCATTGCCCATGAAAGAGCAGTAAAGTTGGAGAGTTTTTGTAATCGAAAGATATGCAGGTTAGGTGAATTGACCATGCTAAATTTCACATATTATTCAGGGATGTGTAGAGAAGTGCATTAGTCAGGGGAAATATAGTGTAATAGGAGAATGATTCTGGATGATATACTCTTCAGAAGGTTTGTGTAGACGTTTTGGGCCTACTGGCCTGTTTCTGCATGGTAGAGATTCTATGAATTCTCTGATGCTATTTACTAATTTTCTAACATTATATTCTATGTTTTGACATATGTTTCGTTTGCTTTAAGATGGCACTAGAGAGTGGCCGCAGTATAAAATACTTTTAGGAACGAGATACGAGTGACAATAAATATATCAATGAATAATTAAATCAACATCAGACAGCATTCCCACCTCAAAATTCCTCCTGTTATTTTCAAAACAATTCCCACATCCTCACGATCATTTCATTTGAGATGACATTCCAATAGCCACTTTGTGCTGTTGGTTTAAACGGTATCACCACTTCGACATATTCCAATTATTTTGGACAACACTCCTACTTACACATTTCTTTGTTATTTTTGAGATATTCCAGCTTCAAAATGTTCTCTGTTTTTATTGGACACGATTCCCACTTCCAAGTGGTCACTGGTATGATCAGCAAAATTTGCACTTCCAACTGTCCCTCTCTTTTCAGACAATATTCCCGCTTCCACATTCCCCTGTTATTTCGACTGGAGTTGCCACTTCCACATAATGTCTCCTTGTTCATGCAGTGTCCCCATTTCCACACGTTCTCTGTCATTAAAGGCAGCATTCCCAATTCCGCATGTTGCTGTTATTTTCTACTATTTTGGAGAGGTTTTCAAGAGGCCTCCCGTGTCATGTGTTCAGACATCGATCTTTGTTCGGAGCTCCTTATCACTTCAGCCTGGGGAGGTCATTGGGGAGAGAGTCCAATGCATTATACACACTCCCTACCTCCTAATATAGTACAGGATGTACACACATTCCTCGTTAAAATGATTGCATGCAACATTGGTATCAGCGATTGCCACATCTCCTTTATTCGATGTGCCTTTCTAAAGACATTTGCCAGCTGCATCGTAACGGAGTGGGGGATGAGTGTTATCTTAGGCAGCTGTTAATTAACATTTTCCCTAAGACTTTCATTACCACTTGCACATTTAAAATACAACTAAGACCAGCGTGTGCTGAAGAACTGAAACCAAACTCTTTTGATGAAAACTCGTCAGAATTGAGATATTAACTGCTTTCTTCCCGCAGATTCAATGAGACCTGTTAAGTTCCATGAACAATTTCAATCCCCACAAGCCAAACTGCCTGTTTATACATGCACAAAACTTGTACTGCAGTTTTGAAATAGATATGCAACTCTCCCCAACATTTGTTTCTCCTTGCTCTTTCTGAACTTCACTCAAACTGATTGTGTGGAATCTAGGCTGAGGCGATCTTAGTGGCAGATTCGAGCCGGATGTTCAGTGAGGCCAATTTCGATTTTGAGATCATCTCGCTGCCTCTTGTTCGTTCTTCTCAATGGGAATGGTGAGATTGTCATCAGGTTACCCCTCACCGTGAAGGAGTGGAAAACACCATGCTATGCTTTCCTCCAGACATCCGAGACTGCTTTAAGCTTGATCGGCAACTTCAGAGGAGGCTGCCGCCATCTGGTGTCATGGCCTTCACTCCTGGTTTTGGGGAAATAGAAGTCCTGCATGTCTGTTTCCCCACGCAGTAGGAATTACATCCATATGTGCGCAAAGCTGGGGGAGGGGTGTAGGTTAGTTTTTGAAGATACAATGCATGTCCTTAAAAAAGACATTCTTTCAGCTTGTCAGCCATTATTCCCTTCCCGATTGCAACTGTAATTTGCCAATTTGACTGATCAAGAAAAGGCCTGATTGGAAATATCTCAGGGACCACCATCACTTTCGTTAATTATTTCCTATCCCATTGGCAGGACAGGATCACGATTGTTCGTGGCAGTGTGAGAGAGGTGGGAAAGGAGTAACTCTGGAAATCGTCAAAACTGGGTTCAGAAACACATAAATCTCAATGACAGCAGGTCAGATAGATTAAAGAAAACATTGTGCTCATTGACATCTCCTGCTCTCCCCAGTACACACTTTAATAAATTAGGTCTCATTGATCATGAAGAAATCCACTGAGGGTGAATACGGCACACGTCAAACTCTTCAATGTCCATCAGCATGAATTTCTCCACTGGATAACCTTTGACTAAGCAGGTCGAGACAGGAAAGGCCCAAAAGCTAGACTGCAGTAATGGATGACTGAACCGACAACGGTGATGTATCTTGGTTGAAATGCTTCTGTACCAATACACTTGTCACAGATGCATCGCCCATAACAGAATCGCCAGGAGTGTCCAGACCACAGTCCTGGTGGAGTTGGAATCCCATCTATCACAAACATACACTCGATATTTTCATCAGATGGAGTAGCATCCAGCGAATCTAAACTGTTCATCCAAGAGGAAATGTGAGCTGTCAGCAACAGAAGAAGTGCAATCAAGCACAAACATTTAACTCAGACATTTTCAGGATTTTCGCCTGTCAGAGGGTGTGACTCTGGAATACTTCACTGTAATGCCTGTCAACGCTTGACGATTATGTGTATACAAGACTGAGATATGAATTTTTAATCAGTGCAGGTTTGAAGAAATATAGGAATAACGTAAGACAGTGATTCTAAAGATTGTTAGATAAGTTAGGATTTCATTTATTAACTGAGCAGAGTCATTGGGCCAAATGGCCTTCTTCTCATTCTAAGCCTCATTGTGTAAAGATATGCCTGTAGAGAGGTGTGTGATTTGCTGTCTGACGAGACAGACTGAAAGGACAAGTCGGAGTCATGTAGAGGAGCTCATCAATTCGAGACCAACCAGGAAATCAAGGTTTAAAGGGCCAGAACGAGGTAAAAAATGAAACAATAAAGTGACAGTAAAGCATTCCGATTCTGATACAGAAAGGTCGAATTACGGAGCAAAGAGTTTCTATTTGACTGCTCTGAGTTTGTCGACAGGCACTATTTGTGCTCTTGGTCACAGGGCATTGCTCTGATTCCCCTTAAGGTTCTGGGTCCCGATAGTGCCATCTCTTCTGCCACTTGTTCCCAACTTGTCAATCCAAATGCAACTCGCCTATAGCGGCTGCCATGTTAGAGTGACATGAGTACTATTTTTATTGCAAAATATATCTCTGAGTTGCCGAATTGAAGAACGCGTAATTTCAATGCGAGAAACCAACGGAAAGTCTCAGCCGGTCGAAGACAAACACGTAAAATAAAGTAAGAAGCTCGGTGGAAGGCTGGAAATTTCCCAGAGTTCACTGTGATCTGCGTCAGAGACAGAGACATTTTTTTTACAGCCAGTTGTGATTGTGGCAGCAAAGGCCAGCACAGTTCCATCTGCTGGAGAGGCGTCACAATCACTGCTTGGAATGGCACAGCAGCAAATTATTGCAGACGCTGGATTCATTAGTTTGCGCAGAGACGTTCGTCTTCAAAAAGTTCAGACAGGGAGGCATCATGAAAAAATCGAGGGTCATTAGAATATGCAAAAATGAGCAGAGATGGTTGCAATTTCTTCATTCACCTTTATGGAATTTAATAGGAAATAAATTGAATGTGGACGTCGTATGAGATTCAATCAATTGCACATCACATGCCTCCATCCACATGGCAATCCATCACTGCGTCCCTTAGAAGAAGTTCTCCTCCTCCCTCTACAAGGGTCTCAGTGAGTATATCATTCCTGAAGAAGGGCTTATGCCCGAAACGTCGATTCTCCTTCTCCATTGATGCTGCCTGACCTGCTGCGCTTTTCCAGCAACACATTTCTAAGCTCTGATACCCAGCATCTGCAGTCCTCACTTTCTCCTGCGTCCCTCAGGACCTGCGAACAGTGGCCCATCATGTATTCTCCACTTTATCAAAGCAGTCCTCACCGTTCTCGAGTAAACTAATCAATTTTCTATTTTCACTGACTTATTTTTGCCATTTAACGATTACTGCCAAATGAAACTTAGAATGCAGCACATTCAGAACTTTACATTATTCTGTGGAAAAACCTTATTATACCTTATTTTTCTCAATTTGATCACCACACATAATTCCTAAACAACAGAATAATGTCAACGACCGCGCAATGGTTTTGAATCCTCATTATTTTGCTGTTGTTAAAATACACTTGTACAGGACATGTACACCCAATAAATACATCATCATCGTTTCTTGGCAGTTTTGAAAATCACAAATCTGACAAACAATCCATGAGTTGTCATTGATTTATCCAGAAGAATGTATAAAACCATGCTCGTTTAATGGTGCTTCTGGAGAAATATGTTTCGGTCACGTTTACGCCATTCTGCCAAAGGCATTCATTTTAACTTCATTTTGTTAAAATGTGATTCCTTTATTCCAAATGTCACACCGACTGGTTCAAGGCTATTTTGAAACGACAGAGTGTGCAGAAAAGATTTGCAAGGTATTCTGACCAAACGTTTCTGGGATATGAGGAGGCGGGCAGATGGTGGTGTGACTGTGGTTGAGTTATACAGAGAGGCTGAATAGGCTGGAATAATTTTAACTGGAGCCCACGAAGCTGGTGAATAACAAAGGTCTTTTGCCAAGGAAAGGGAAGCTCAAAGCAAGAAGGCATAATTTTATGGCGAGACGGGAACGATTTCCAAGTGACTGGAAGGGAAATCTTTTCGTACAGACTATGGTTTGTATGTGGAATATGCTGACAGAAAAAGTGATTGCTGCAGCTACAGCGACAACATTAAGAAGTCATTTAAATAGATGCATAAATAAGAATGTGTTAGAGGGATATGACACAAAAGTATACAAATGGTATTAGCTTAGTTTGAGGCTAGTTCCACTCAAATAACTTCCCTGGATGTTTTCCGGGAATATCCTCCCTCAGCACAGCTGTAATGCTATCCCTTATCGGAAATGCCACTCCTGCCTCTCTTGCCTCCCTTTCTATCCATCTTGTATCCTGGAACATTAAGCAGCAAGTCATGCCCATCCCTGAGCCATGTTTCTGTAATTGCTGTGATATCCCAGTCCCATGTTTCCAACCATGTCGTGAGTTCATCAGCGTTCCCTTTTCGGACCCTTGCATTGAAATAAATGTCCTTTATTCGTCCTTTATTGTCCCTGCCTGCCATGACTGTTTGACTCGCTTCTGTTCCCAATTGTACCAGTCTCAGATTGATCTCTTTCGTCACTATCTCCCTGGTTCTCACGCCCTCACCTCCTAATTCAATCCTCACGAGCAGCTCCAGCAAATCTCCCTGCAAGTGCATTAGTCCCCTTCCAATTTAGGTGCAATCCGTCCTTCTTGTACAAGTCACTTCTACCCCAAAGGAGATTCCAATGATCCAAAAATGTGAATCATTCTTCCATACACCAGCCCCTCAGCCATGCATTCATCTGCTCCATCCTCCTATTCCTGCGCTAAACAGCTCGTAGCACCCGGAGTAATCCAGATATTACATGTCGCGAGGACCTCCTTTTTAAATTTCTGCCTAACTCCCT
This sequence comes from Chiloscyllium plagiosum, assembly GCF_037043375.1. Lineage (NCBI taxonomy): Eukaryota > Metazoa > Chordata > Chondrichthyes > Orectolobiformes > Hemiscylliidae > Chiloscyllium > Chiloscyllium plagiosum. The sequence continues at coordinate 4,485,914 of NW_028270179.1, read as the reverse complement.
GTAATCTGCCTCCAGAATCTCAACCTTTAAACTTCATATTTCGTTGGTTCCAATGTGGACAATGAACTCTTACTGGCCCCTCTCCCCCGTGAGAACATTCTGCACCATCTCTGAGACATCCTTCATCATGGCACCAGGGAAGCAACGCAGCATTCTACTTTTTCGCTGCTGGCCACAGAAACATCTGCCCGTAACTCGGGACGAGAGAATCTCCTAACATGGTTGATCTCGTGGAACCAGACGTACCCATCGCTGCATTCGAACCTGTCTCATTATCAGAAACTTGGTTGTTCCTGCGACGTTCCCCTGAGAATCCATCACCCCCTACATTTGCCAAAGCAGCATACCTGCTGGAAATGGGTATATCGACAAAAGACTCCTGCACTAACTGCCTATCTCACTTAACTTTCCTGGAGTTACCCCATCTATGTGCCTGCATCTGAGACTTCTCTCCTTCCTATAACTGCCATCCATCACATACCGTTGCTGTTGCAAATTCCTCATTGCTTCTAAGTGTCTCTCCTTCTGATCCATTCGATCTGAAAAGATTGGCAGCCAATAGCATTTTCCGGTGCTTTACGCTGGCAGTTTCGGCAAACAATGCAAGATTTATGGACATAAATAACTTTCAAAATGCCCACTGTCTGTAATACTGAAAGAAATGTAAACTTGTCCAACTCTGTCAGAAATGTGAATTACGGCCAATAAAAGTATTCACAGTCCTGAACAATGAAGATTGCATATTGGAGAAGTGCATGCGCATATTACTTCATGACATTGTACAGGCCAATTTGGGAATGGCAGGGATGGATACGAACTCGATAAAACACAATATTTAATATTGTTTAATAATTCGTTCCCTTCGATGTCAGACCGTTTTTACAATTGGAATGTTGTGGTTCAGAGATTAATTAAATGGTCAATTGTTGGCATTTGTGCAATGTGCCCTGTGTTTGATAATTCCAGCGGTTTCTGCGTGTTTGTGTCGATCACGGATAGTGCCAATGAATATGGACTTCCTTCTGCATTAAGTAGCATCTGGTTCTGTGTTTGACCAAGAGTTTCTCCCCATCTCTCACTGTCAGATTCATGATTGTATATAACTGTGGGATTCTGTTGCTGGACATGTACTGATCGCGAGATTCATTCTGTCTCTGAATCATACTCTCTGTTAGTGTGTATTATATAGTTCAAATTCTCCTGTCATGTATGCAAGTTTGAGATTCACTCAGCACTCAGGTCACTCTTATTTTTTGCATGCTTGATGAATTATGTCCATACATTAATTTTACTGAAAGGGAATTGAATTCCATCTTCAATACTTCAATACAAATGGGAGAAGGGAAGAAACAAAACTAGTATTTGTAAATGACAGGATAATGCACAGTTACCATGCAAAAGTTAACAAAACTAAAGAAAATAAAGGCAGAGGTTACAATCTGGGTTACTGTGTCTTGTCCTCGTCACTGTTTACAAGATACTCAATATCGATCAGATTATGCGTGAATTCTGCCAGATTTCGAAACATAACGCGAAAATGGCTGGTGTCACTCGATTCAAAACCATCTTGTTCCAGCAAATGATCCTGGATTAAAGCTACCAGTTCATTGGATTTGCAGAAATGTCAATTCAGTCCCATTTCCGTGTGAAAACACTTATGAAGCTTGTCACTGGAATTTGCAGAGCTGGGAGTTTCTTCTCAGGGGATTGTTTCCGACTGCAATCCCTGATTCAAACGAAAACTCACCATGTCTGTTTCCGATGTAAAATCTTGATGGGCATGACAAATTCCAATAACCGGAATGATTTTCAATTTGAAAATCTAATTGCAGTGTCATGTTTTCATTATTTCAATGAACTCATTCGACTTGCCTGCCCAGTGAATTGAATCCGAAACGCCCATGATACAGACCGGGTTACTAACCACTGTGAGAACGAGGAGCAGACATTGAAGCTTTGAAATTTTGGCGTTTCGATCAGATATTGAATCCTCCATTTGCTAATGAAGGGTTGGCCCAGTCCATTCAGATATTTATCTACACCTATGGGACTGAACAGCTGTGTTTTCCTTCAGTACATTCGGATTGAGAGTACGAGGATGACAGGGAACTGTTCCTTTTGTGCACTGATTTCGCTTGATTCTTGATTGCAATTTGTCAAATTTATTAATACAAGATTGAGAAGGTTGTTGAATTGCTGAAATTCTCTGGAACTTCAATTCACCCCGATCTGCATGACACCATGTTCGTTTATCTGCGTGCGTTTGGGAGCATGCGCAGGTCTGAATATGTCTGGGTGTTCAAAGTGACTAAATGCCTTCCTTTGTGGCCTCCGGAAACCATGCACAGTCAGCAGTAGATTTCATCGAAAACCGTTCGGGATTCAGTCAGAGGGGCAAAGAAGGAGGACAGTAGTTCACTGCATAATACAAAGTGACGGCTCCAACGGAACACACACACACACACTCAAACACACACACACACAAACTCACACACACATACACACACGCGCGCACACTCTCAAACATGCAAAAACAAACACAGAGACATACAAACATACACAGACACACAGACTTTCAAACAGGCACAAAGAAACACACACAGGCACACACACACACAAACACACACCAGATTTAAGAAGAATTGTGATTGGAATGACAACCCTCAGAGTCGAACGTGCCCATGAGGAGAAATGTTTCTGCTCCTTCTGTAACGAGGAAGTAACTTAATTTTGGGCATCATTCGTGACACCGAGTATTTACCTGGAACTATATGCAGGTACCTCTGCGTGAAGACTTTTTTTCAGAAGTTAAGATAATTTATATTGCACATTATCTCTTTTTTTAATCTCTATCATTGATTCGGATGAAAATGTACATGGAAAATGTAGTGAGTTCGCTCATGACAATAAAAAATGGATGAATCGTGGACCGTGAGGAAGTTTATCACAACTTGCAGCAGGACCTTTTTCAGCGCGGGAAGTTGGCCGAGAAATGGCAAACAGAGGTTAATACAGATAAGGGTGAGGTGTTTTATTTCGAATTAAGCAACGTTCAGAGTTGCATGGTGAATGGTCGTACCTTAAGGAGTGTATTGCAACAGAGGGAACTTGGAGTTCAGGCACAAGTTGATTCGAAGTGAAGTTAGAGGTGGACAGGGCAGTGAAGAAGGCTTTCAGCACACTGGCTTTCATCAGTTAAGGTATTGAGTATTGAAGTTGGGAAGGTATGTTGCAGTTTTACAGGATGTTGGCTAGGCTGCAGTTCGAGTATTGTGTTCAGTTTTGGCCGCTTTGCTGTAGGAAGGATGGCATGAAGCTGGAAAGAATTCAGAATACATTTAGAAAAAATGTTGCCCGAGCTCAATCGCCTGAGCTTTCGGGACAGTTTGGTCAAGTTAGGGTTTTTTTCATGACAGTGAAGGACACGGAGGAGTTATCTTGAAGACCACGAGAAGCTTCGATAGCGGGAATGCACTCAGTATTTTTCTCAGGCTTTGCGAATCGAGGAATGCAGGGAACTAGTTTAATGTTCGAGAGGAAACCGTAAAAAGGGAAACTGAGGAGTTTTTTAGACAGAGGATTGTACGCATATGAAGTGAGCGGCCGTGGAAGTGGTTGAGGTGGGTAAGTTAACAACAAGTATACGTCATTTGGACAAACACCTGGGTAGGAAATTGTTGTGTATGGACCAGGTGCAAGGAACTGTGCTCCGCGTGGTTGGATGTTTTCATTGGCAAGGACCAGTTTCGATCAAAAGCCCTGTCTCCGTTCTGTAAAACTCTCTGCCTCTATGACTCTATTGCAGAGACTCCATTGAACAGAGGTGCGCAATAGAACACAATCATTGTTACACGCATGAATGCGCAAACACACACAAGATAGACACACACATCTTGAAACACATAGCAACACAGATAAAGACACATACGTGGAATCATAGCCGTGAATAAGTAGATGGAGAAAGCGGCTAATCCACGCACACATAAACACACCCCGCTCCACATAAACACACACATAGACACACGTTAAACAACAATTTCCCAGAAATAGCTACAGATGCAAACTTACACAGCACAAACACATACGTTAACAGCGGCACACATATTAACATACAGACCAACACATGTGGAGAATCACCAACACACGCACAAGAATGTGGTGTATCTGATTTCAATATGAGGTCTTTAATTTCTGTGTGGGTTCTGTGTGTTCAGTGTGTGCTCTGGAAGTTCTGTGTCATGTCTGCATATTAAATTTGAGGTCCCAAGTTCAGTGTGGACAACTGAGGGAGAGTCCTTCCAAAACGGCACATATTTCCCTTCATTACCCCTGTTCTTCCCGAACCTATTCAGCCAAAATAGATAGAATGCCCATTCCCCAGCAGTATCGCCAGATCTGTTCAATGAAAAGTGTGTGAATCTAGACGCAGGTGATCACCAATTCAGTTTTGTTTGTATCCTGAAACCGAGGGCAGTGGCATTGGCCGGGGGGGCGGATTGACATATGTCAGTGCTAACGGCACCGAAACCTTCTCAGGAATGTCTGAATTGGGATTAGTCTCTCTTGGAGGTTTGGAGACTGTCATATTTGCTAACATCTCTCTGAGACCGAGATTGAACTTCAGAGAAGCATGTCAGACACTGGATGCAGCCTGTGTGTCCCAGGTTTGTCCTGGATGAGAAGGAAGTATGGGGCAGTTCCAATCAGATGGACATCTGTTTTGGAGAAGGCCAGACCCCCCCAAAATATTTTAAGGTGACGCACCAGAGCCGAACATTGTTTCTTAGGCGGATGGACAGTGGAAATTCCAGGAGTGATGTAGCTGATCAAACAGTACGTTTTCATGGAAAACAAAATTTGTTTGAACACTACGTAAGAAACAGGAACAGAATGAAAACAGAATTTTGAATAACTTCACGTAGTTGAAAACCCAAACGCCTCTATTGTAAGTTAGCGAGGGAGCTGTTCCAATTTCTGCAATATTCCAAAACGCACCACTTAGCAAAAGGCAAATTCAAACTCAGGTTCATACGTACAGGAGAGCTTTCAGAGAGAAAGCTGGTGACAAACATCTGTTGAAGCATGGAACATCTTTTTGTTGTAGCTGTTTCTCTGTTACCAGGGTATTTCTAACAACCTGCTAAAAATGAACAAACTAGAAAATATCATGAACAGGGAGAACTTGCAAATTCACTCCTACTATTGAAAGTAGCCCTCTACAGACATATCAGAAACTCTGTCTTCACGATCCCTCTTCAATATAAACAAGGCCAACATAACTTTGTTAAATGGCCAGAATCGACAGACACGTTAGCATCATTGGTTAAAAACTACAAAGTGAAAGCGGATTGCTGACGCAGCCCATCAGCCCAACAACCCCACCCTCAGCCTGTTTGACAGACACTTTCACAAACCCAATTATCTTTCAGGTTATCTGTTCATGCCTTCCCTGCTTATCCCCCTCATAGCCTTCCGAGTTGGCCCCATTCTCAGTCCTTCAGTACTTGTTGCCACTTAGACTTCAATTGTGTTATACTCACTGATTTGCTCCCTCCCAACATTTAATGTCCTGAAGCTTACCATTAAGAGAAAATCAAACCATTCCCACTTGACGTTCAATGGTATCTACATTGTATTACACACTGACAACCACCCATTCCCCACCCTGCCACCCACAGCTTTCAACTACCATCATCCTGGGTCTGAAAATTGAGCCAGAAACTAACCTGGACCAGACATATCAGTACAGTGGCTAAAGTGCGACTCAGAGGTGAGACATCCTGCAGCGGCTAATTTAGCTCCTTACTCTACCCTCCACTCACCTCCAACCATCGCAACTCGCAAAATCTATCTACCATTGAGAAGGCACAACTGAGTTGCGTGAAACCCACTTGCCTGGATTTTTGCAGCTGCAATTACACTCAAGAGACTCGATTCAGGGAAAAAAAGTTCAATTGACTGAGAGAACATCCACACACATAATACTCGCTCGACCACCAAATCTCGGTGGCAGTGTGTACCTTCCACAAGGTGCACATCAGAAATTCACCAGAACTTCTGATTGAGCACCTTTGTGCCCCGTGACCATTTCCATCCAGCTGGACAAGAATTGCAGACGCATGGGATCACAGCCTCTCCAAGCCACTCACCATTGTGACTTGGAAGTGTATCGCATTCCTTCACTGTCACAGGTTAAAATTCTGGAAGTCCCTCCTATATGGAATCATGGGTCTACACAGAGCACACAGACTGCTTTGTTTCAAGAGCGCAGTCCACCACCTCCTTCTCAAGGGGAACTATGGAGAGCAAAAATGTTGGCCGAACAGGTGGCTCTCATTTTAAGTGAATGAATAGGAATGAAAGGTCAGTGAAATATTTCAAGAGTTCCTTCAAAGTCACTGGGTCAAAATTGTCTAATTGCTTCACAGACGGCTTATTGTTAGTCTGCGTGGAGTACACTGACCACTGCAGTTCAAGAAGGAGTTCAGCCACATTCTCTTCTCAAGGGGCGGAAATAGGGATGGACAACAAATGGCGGACCGGCCAATGTGCACCACTTCTTGTGAATGAAATGTAATGAAGGGTGAGTGAAGACAATGATGATGTGCTCTCAGAGGGTACTGATCTGTGAGATGTCCTTCTTCTCTCCCCCAACATCTGAGATCCCGACGCCATCTTATTGCATCCCTATCGCCGAAGGATTTTCTATCACTCTGTCTTGATCCAAGTTCAGACCTCACTGTGAAAATGTTACTTCACAATAACGCTTCGACATGAATGTAAGAAACCAGGATCATTACGACGATAGAGTAATGTACAATCCTCGAGCTGACATTTGCTGAACTACATCCGAGGATATCAGTAACAAAATAGATCACACTGAGGTTCTCTCTATTTATCTGTGCTGTTGATTTTCTTTTCACACTTTATTAATTTCTCTCTCCTCCCTCATTAATGTCTCTGTCGCTGTTTCTATCTTGAACGCTGTTATTTTTACTCCCTCACCTATGTCAAACAATATACGATTCATTCTCTCTTCAAACACTCTTTCACTCTCATTGCCCAATCTCTCTTACTCCAATTCTTTTTCCATGTATCTCTCTTTCATTAGTCTTTGTTCCTGTTTTTCCTCTTGAACACATTCATCTTCTTTCACTGTCCCTCAGTAATCATTCTCTCACGCAGAATTCTCTCTCCATTCTCTGCTCTGCATTCCACTCTAACACATTTATCTACTTTCTCTCTGCCACTCGTTATTCTCTATACCTGTATTTCAATAGACAATAGGTGCAGGAGTAGGCTATTCTGCCCTTCGAGCCTGCACCACCATTCAATATGATCATGGCTGATCATCCATAATCAGTATCCTGTTCCTGCCTTATCTCCATAACCCTTGATTCCACTATCCTTGAGAGCTCTATCCAACTCTTTCTGAAATGAATCTAGAGACTGGACCTCCACTGTCCTATGGGGCAGACCATTCCACACAGTCACCACTTTCTGGGTGAAGACATTTATACTCATCTCTGTCCTAAATGGTCTACCCCGTATTTTTAAGCTATGTCCTCTGGTTCGGCACTCACCCATCAGCGGAAACATGTTTCCTGCCTCCAGAGTCTACAATCCTTTAATAATCTTATATGTCTCATTCAGATCCCCTCTCAGTCGACTAAACTCAAAGGTATACAAGCCCACTCGCTCCAGTCTTTCAGCGTAAGTTAGTCCCACCAAATTGACCTCGTGAACCTACGCTGTACTCCCTCAATAGCCAGAATGTCTTTCCCCAAATTTGGAGACCAGAACTGCACACAATACTCCAGCTGTGGTCTCACCAGGGCCCTGTACAGCTGCAGCAGAACCTCTTTGCTTCTAAACTCAATCCCTCTTGTTATGAAGGCCAGCTTGCTATTCGCCTGCTTCACTACCTGCTGTACCTGCATGCTTACCTTCATTGACTGGTGTACAAGCACACCCAGCTCTCTTTGTACTGCCACTTTACCTAAATTGATTCCATTTGCCTACCTGTGCTTGCCACGAAAGTGGATAACCATACATTTATCCACATCAAACTGCATCTGCCATGCATCTGACCACTCACCTAACCTGTCCAGGTCATCCTGTAATCTCCTAACATTCTCCTCACATTTCACCTTGCCACCCAGCTTAGTATCATCAGCAAATTTGCTAACGTTATTACTAATACCATCTTCTATATCATGAAGATACATTGTAAAAAGCTGCAGTCCCAGCACTACTCCCTGCGGTACCCCACTGGTCACTGCCTGCCATTCCGAAATGGAGCCGTTTATCACTGCTCTTTGTTTCCTGTCAATCAACTTTCAATCCAAGTTAGCACTTTGCCCCCAACACCATGCGCCCTAATGTTGCTCACTAACCTCCTATGTGGGACTTTATCAAAAGCTTTCTGAAAGTCCAGGAACACTACATCTACTGGATCTCCCTCGTCCATCTTCAGAGTTACTTCTTCAAAAAATTCCAAAAGATTAATCAAGCATGATTTCCCCTTCATAAATCCATGCTGACTCTTACCAATCCTGTTATTACTGTCCAGATGTTTCGTAATTTCATCCTTATAATACACACCAGCATCTTTCCCACCACTGAGGTCAGACTAACTGGTCTATAATGTCCTGCTTTCTCTCTCCCACTTTTCTTAAAAAGTGGTACAACATTAACCACCCTCCAATCCACAGGAACTGATCCCGCTTTCTAACCTGTTTACTTTCCTTCTTCATACCTCACATTATTCTCTCTAACACATTAATCTTCTGTCTCTGCATCCCTTATTACGGTTTGCGCCTCAATTTCTCTGTAATACCTGTATTTACAGTATTTTGTCTCCTCCACCTCTCCTGTTAATCTTGCAATCTCCATTATGCTTCTCTCTTGCTTCCTCATCACTCCCTCGACCTTTATTTCATGCTCTCTCTCTGTCCATTGAGCCTCCTTCTGCATGTCTTAACTTTTATCTTGTCTGTACTTCGTGCCACAGTGTCAATCTCCAAACTCAGCAGGATCTAACTCAGTGGCAGGCCTTTCCGGAAATGGTAAAGGCTGTGCTCAATCTGTGAAGGGTCGTTCATATCAATTCCTGTTGGATGAATCCATATGTGGCAACTTAGTTAATATTAAACCTCCCACGATCAATGTTGACCTCCCCAAAATCACGTGTTGCGAGGAGCAACGGCAGAGCTTATATTATCGCCCAACAAGTTCTGCAGAGCCACAGTGAGATCAATAAACAAAGGAGCCATGTTCAGCGGGCTTGGAGATCTCTGTAGTTAATAATCTCTCAAGTTCGGAGTTCTTTACTTGTTAAAGTGACAGTCCACAGTGAGCAGGCAATGTTGCATCACCATCGAAAGTTTACCACGGTGGGGTGAGATCAAATACCATGATAAGAAATGTTCAGCTCCCACCCACCCACCGACCTCCGCACATGTACGCACAACCCAACAACCACCCCCACCCCACCTTCCGGCAAGCCAGCCATTCAGGATTGACGTTCTACTTGTGGCTTTTGAATTCCAGTAGCAGCGTCAGGAATTAACTCATGGCTGAGTGAAATACATACATCTGTCTGCATCAGTGGTGCTATGATGAAGATGGTCAGGAGCGTTACCAGACGTAACGATCACCAACAACCTGTCCAGAGCTTCCCCATCGATGTTACGGTGAAGAATGCACAAGAATGTCGCTACGTTCTCAGAGGGCTATGTACATTCCTTCTGTACAACAAAAAGCTTAGTTTTTATTTCTCGGTGCACTATGCAATGTATCCTGTCTGTGTGTATCTCAACTTGGTACGGTAACTGCTGTGCCCAATACCGCAGGAAATACCATAGAGTCATGAACATGCCCAGTTTATCAACAGATTAGTCGACAATCCATTGACTCGATCTATGCTTCCCACTGCCTCGGGAAAGCAGCCGACAGAATCAATGATCCCACACCTCGCCATGATTATAATATTTTTCATCCTCTTTGACAGGCAGAAGATGTAAATGTTTTAATTCACATATCAACAGATTCAAGAACAACGTTTCCCACTCTGATCACAGCCTTTGAAACAAACCTGCAAAATTCGATTGTTTCTTTTCTATCTGCTGCGTGTCTGAAGCTGTAACAATGTAGTCTGCACTCTGTTCTTTTACGATAATGTACTTTTATGGTAAGACTTGCCGAGATAGCAAGTCTTTTTCATTTTATATCAGTACATGTGACAATACCGCTTAATCTACCATTAATACGTGCTCAGTGTGTATCATGATACTCTGAATTTCTAAATGATTTACTGATACCTCTTTATAATAGATTCCAACATGTTACCAATGGTAGACGTTAAGCTAAATTTAGTTGTGTTATACTTGTCTCCAAATCGTTTTGGATAAGGTTGCTTGCAGTTATCCAATTTTAAGGACGAACTGATGATAAAGCCCATGAGACCATACGACATAGGAGCACAAATTCAGGCCATTCAATCCTGGCTGGTACATTTCTCAAAAAATAAATCCCTCGCCATCTCATGGTAATCTTAGGTTCCCTTCATAATGAGGAGCCTATCCCTCTTCGTCCAAAATGAATGTAATTACTTCGTCTACATAACCTTCTGTTGCAATGAATTCCATCGATTGGCCACTCTCTTGCTGAAGATTGCTTTTACTTATCTCTATTCTTATAGTTCGGAAAGAGGCTCGAGGGGCTGAATGCCTGAATCTGTTGCATTATAGCAAGAGGATATAGGTTAAACACAGGACAGCATGTTCGCGATGACCAGAGGAGTTCAAAACCAAGGGGGTCTCAGTCTAAGGCATTCAGGACAGGCCATTTGGTACGGACGTAGGGGAACAGCGGAGACTGTGGAATTATCTGCCACTTAAAGCAGTCAAGACGAAAATATTGAATATTGTTTTTTCGAAGTAATTATATACGGCTCCTGGAATGAAATGGATCAAAGGGTATGGTGAGAAAACAGTAACAGGGGATAGTGTTGGATGATCACCAAAGGTCACATTCAATGTTATAGCAGGCTCGAATTCTTGAATGATCTATCCCTGCTCATAGTTTCTGTTTTTCACTATGAAACACATGGTGCTGTGATTCATTCCAGAAAAGATTCATAACTTCGTTTGAAGCTGACAGAATGACAACCGGCAGTTAATCTGTTCTATGAAGGATGTAAATATTTGACATCATGAAAGCATGAAGCAATCTGTTGGCAACTCAGGTGAAACTTTCAGAAATTTATAAATAAAATCTTTCACGGTATGTGGGCATCGCTGACTGAGTGCATTATTTTATGTTTGCTATGGAGTAAAGAAAAACATTCTACTGCGTCTCGTTTGTATATCAGTAATGAGGGGGTCCACACTTGTACGATTGTCAACAAGACTCGTAGGAGCGAGAATAAAAATAAAGGGATACAGTTCTGAGGCTTTATAAGGCTCTGGTCTGACCAGACCACATTTTGATCATTGTGAGCAAGTTTGGGCCTATATCTCAGGAAGGATGTGCTGATCCGCGAGCTCGACGTGGGTCACGAACATCTCGAAGGATGAAGGGTGAGCAAATTGAAACTTACAGAATACTGAAAGGCCTCGATCGAGTGCATGAGGGGAGATGTTCCATTTCGCAGGAGAGACCAGGATCAAAGGGGAAAGGCTTAGGTAAAGATTGCGATGGTTGACGGAGTTCCAGCCCAACTGCTTGTTCTGTGGTGCTGGGGCGTTCGTGGGCCAATGATATGCGGGGTGTTTCACTTAAAAGAGTACGTATCAATGAATAATGGACACACACAAACCCGTGCCAGGAGACGAGTCCTGCTGCCGTTGCCCGGAATTTCCCCTGTGCCATGAAGAAACTAGAAGAGCTCCAATGGTAATCGTTGCTGTTAGCAAAGGTAGAATTTTGAGAGGGTTAAAGAGCGATCTATAATATTGCAGCAGAGACCCTTTGGCACATTGTTCTTCCAAAACAAAATACGACCTCCAGCAGACCCCCTTTCCCAATTGACCTAGAGCCATTAATTTTCAGACGTTTCAAGTGGCTTATCCAAGTACACTTTCCGGTCGTGAATCTTCCCTTCTCAATTAACAACTCAGGCAGGGCATTGCAGACTCACCACCAGCCTTTGGGTGAAAATATTTTTTGAACTCTCCTCTGAACCCCTGCCTTTCACTTTAAAATGGTGATTTCTTGCTATTCAGCGTTCGGATAAGGAACCCAGCTGTTTTCTCGTCTTGTCCATGCCGCTCATGTATCTCGCTCTTGTCCTCACTCTACCTTCTCTGCTTCTCATAAAACAAACCGAGCTTCTCCAGCACTCTGCATTGCAGAACCTGGTCACGCTGGAAAATGTTCACGACTGAGCCCTCTCTCTGATGAAATCAGAGAGAGGGCTCGTATTAAATTGAAAAGAACAATTCTAAATCCCAAGATTGCACTTGAATCCAGAGTGGCGAGACTGGGTTGAGAGGAGTGTTGTAGATAGGCTATTAACACTTCTTTTCAGGGTACTTGAGTTCAACGTACTGAGCCTAACCATTGCACAGTGTTGCGCATTCACCTGTTCTCTGTTTGTGAACTGTCAACTTAACAAGTCGAGAACTCGCAGAGAAGTCCGGATGGTGCTGCTTCTTGCCGAGAATTTCAGTGATTATTCACTACAGAATCTCCGGGTCGCTGAATGTAACTCCTGTTTTTCATCGATCTCACGGGGATATCGCGGAAGTTTGTAGGTCCGAATGAAAGCTGTGCCCTTGCTCCTTGCAACGTGGCATTTTGAGGAGGCGAACACTGATAGGCTGAAAGGTAAGTAAATAGCCACAGGTAGATGCATCCATCAGTAACTGATGTGAAGAATTCTTGACAAAGTGAAGACAGCATTCATCATTTCCAGCCAGGCCTGCTGCTGATTTCGATCCTGCTGGACTTGGACATTCACACTGCATCGCAGAAAGAACTACAGAGAAAAGGTAAGACATCCAGAAGAAGGGGTAAAAGACAGAGTGAGAGTGCGAAATAAAGGTAAAGTAAGTAATGAGGGAGTAAGATAGTAGGGTAATGGAGAATGAGAAATGAAGAGGAGAGATGGGAAGCGACAAGAAATGCAATAAATACAAGTATTCCCGAAAAAATGGAGATGGCGACAGGAATGAATGACAAAGAGACAGACGGTAAAGGTGTTAGAGAGAGAGAGAGTAATGAGGAATGCAGACTGAAGATAACAGGATTAGTAAATAGAGAAAGGAGATTAATGAAGAGCTGAGAGAAAAAAGAGATAGGCATTGCAGTATCATGCACAACAGAGAGAGAATTGTGCTTGACAGTAAAGAGGTACAGAGAAAGAAGGTGAAGAGGTTTGAGAGATTAAAAAAGAACAGAATATGAGAAAGAGAGACCGACATGGAAAAATAATTGGAAAAGTTGTTATTGAGTAATGATTGTGAGAGTGTTTGAATAAAAACATCAGAGAAAGACTAAAACATGTACTGAGTGATGTTGGCGATGGAACAAAAATAGCTGCTGTCGGGATAGTAATTGAGACTGAGAGATAGATGGGGGGAGAGAGATAGGAATTAAATGTGAACAGAAAATAAACATCACAGATCGAGAGAGAGAACCTTCTGTGATCTGTTTGTTGATTGTACATTCCTCTTCCATTGTCAGGGTCCTTGCATCTTACAGGAGAAAGTGAGGTCTGCAGATGCTGGAGATCTGAGCTGAAAATGTGTTGCTGGAAAAGTGCAGCAGGTCAGGCAGCATCCAGGGAACAGGAGAATCGACGTTTCGGGCATAAGCCCTTCTTCAGGAATGAGGAAAGTGTGTCCAGCAGGCTAAGATGAAAGGATATCTTAGCCTGCTGGACACACTTTCCTCATTCCTGAAGAAGGGCTTATGCCCGAAACGTCGATTCTCCTGTTCGCTGGATGCTGCCTGACCTGCTGCGCTTTTCCAGCAACACATTTCCAGATCCTTGCTTCTTACAGTCATGTCTGGATGCTTGTATAAAGTTAGCAGTTTCACAGTCATTTCTCGAGATTGGAGCAAGACAGAGTCGGGGAGGGCAGAAGGACATCCAACCTATAGGTCCGTCTGAAGCCACAGCACCATTGTATTCACTCACCCTTCATTAATTTTCATTCGCAGGATATTGGTCTGCAATATTGACCGTTCCGCCATTTTTTTGCCAATCCCCAGTTGTACCCTTTGAGGAGAGTGGGGCTAAACTCCTTCTCAGACTGCCTCAGTCCGTGTACCGCAGACAGACCAGTAATAAAATGGCAGGGAGGCAGCTACGGCATTTTGTCCGAGTGACAGCGAATGAAAAATCGATATATTTCACGCGCACTTCATCCGATTCATTCATGCGATTTGGAAGGCGTTGTCAAACAGCAGTTATTGCTCTCCCTCGTTGGCCCCGTGAGAAAGTGGCATTGAGCGGCTTTCTTGAAATAATGCAGTCAATGTGCTCAGGGTAGACCAATAATTCCATCAGGGAAGAACTTCCACAATTTTGTTTGAGCGGCACTGAATAAATGGTGATATATTTCAAGACAATATGGTGAGTGGCTTGGAGGGGAAAGTGCAGGGGTTAGTGCTAAAATCCATCTGCTACCCTTGTGCTTCTCGATGGAAGGGGTTTCGAAGGTACTAACTAAGGACTTTTGGTAAATTTTTACAGTGCGTCTTGTAGATGGTACACACTGCGACTAAGCCTTGGTGGTCGAGGGAGTGAATGAGTGTAGATCTTTTGCGAATCAAGTGGGCTTTATTGTCATGGATCCAGTCGATATTCTTAGTGTAATTGCAGCTGCAAAAATCCAGACAGGTGGGTTTGACACTATTCACTTGTGCCTTGTCGATGATGAACCAGTTTTTTGGGGAGTGGAGGTGGAGATGAGGAGCTGGAGGGTAAGGAGCTGAGAAAGGCGCAGCAGAATTCCGAGACTCTGAATCTCTCTTTAGCCAGTATATTGAGATATCTGCTCCAATATAGTTTCTGGATCATTTTGAAGCAGCTGAATGTGAAGAGTTGACGACTCGGGGGCGGGGGGAGGGGGTGTGCAAGGTGTACAATAATGATGAGTCGATTGAACATCAAGGGTCAAGGTTTAGATTAGCTCGTACTGTTAACTTTTAGGACGTTGAAGGTTGGCAGGGAGGAATTCAGTTATGGTAACACCATTGAAGTTCAAGCGGCGACAATTACTGAACGGGTGAGAAGGAAGCCAACTCGGAAGATTACGAGTGGGCATAAGTGGTGAAAGCATGAAAGGATAACCTGAAAGGTAATTGGATTGATGAAAACCTCTGTAGGAATGAGTGAGGGTGGGGGAGTTGAGCTGATGGACAGTGTCAGCAATGCGTCAGCATCACCTCCTACTTTTGACACCAAGAAAAGTCAATGAAGCTACATGTTTCCACTTTATCTCGAATCTGCAAAGCATTTGTGCACGACCTGGCTGTGACTGTGTGTGTGTGTGTGTGTGTGTCTGTGTGCGTGTGTGTGTGTTTGTGATTCCTTCGGTGTTATTTGTTATCGTTAATGTTGATATGTATGCCTATCTGTCCCTATGTGCATGTGTTGTGTAAGTCTGCGTATGTGGCTGTTTCTGTGAGCCTTCCATTTCACGTGCGTGTCTGGGGCGTGTAGTGTGTTTTGTGTGTGTGTGTTTCAGTCTCTGTGTTTATCTTTCGGTGTGCATTTATGATTCTATGGATGTGTCTTTGTCTGTGTTTCTGTGTGCCTCTATTCAGTGATTGTGTCTCTGTGTATTGGTGCATTTCTGTGTGTATCGATGATTTTGTTTTATTGTGCACCTCCATTCAATGGGTTTTCTGTAATCGAGTCAGAGAGTCCTAAAGCATGCAGACATGCCCTTTGATCCAAACTGATCCATGCCGAACAAAATGTCCATCCATGCTAATCCCATTTCCTTTAAACCTGGCCCATATACTCATAATCCTTTTCCATCACTTTTAAATGTTGTTAATGTACCAGCCTAAACCACGTCCACTGGCAGCTCAGTCCATATGCAACTAATTCTATGTGGAAGAATGGTTTACCTCTGTTTCCATGTTATTATTTCCCTTCGAACATCAAATTTGAGTCTTCGTTTCCTTGATTCTCAAACCCTGAGAAAAGGACTGTTTGCATTCACGCTATTCATGCCTCACTTGACCTATTAGATACCCACTCAGTCTCCAAAACGCGAATGAGAAAAGCCCATCTCTTTCAACCTCTCCCTTTTACACAGACCATTGAGACCTGGCAGCATCCTTGTAAAATTGTGATGCAGTCTTTCCAGATTAATACCATCCTTCCTGCAGCAAGGAAACCAAATCCGAAGACAATACTCCTAGTGCGTCTGCACCAATGTTCTGTACAACATAACTTCCCAACTTCAATACTCAATGCCCTGACTGATGAAGGCGAGTATTCCAAAAGCCCCCGGCACTGCCTTAGCTACCTGTGACCTTCCAACATATATCTTTTTATTTTAGTGCCGTAGAACTTGGGACTTGAAACAGTACAGGCCTTCCGGCCGTCAAACTCCACCATTCCAGTTTCGTCCATATTAAAACGCAATGACAATTTAAATGCCCGAAAACTTGGCGAGTCCACTACTGTTGCAGGCAGTGCATTCCACGCCCCTACTACTATCGGAGCAAAGAAACTAACTCGGACATCTGTTCTATATCTGTCAACCTTCGATTTAAAGCAATGCCCCATCGTGCTAGCCAACACCGTCTGAGAAACAGAAAACACTCGCTGTCCACCCCATCCAATCCTCTGATCATCTTGGAAGTCTCTACCAAGTCCCCTTCAATTCTTCTCATCAACAAAAACAGCTTTCCGTCCCTCAGATTTTCCTCGTAAGACCTTCCCTCCATACCAGGCAGCACCGTCGGAAATCTCTTCTGAAACCGTTCCCAAGCTTCTACATCTTTCCAATAATGCAGTGACCAGAACTATACATAATAATCCAAGTGCGGCTGCAAAAGGGTTTTGTACCGCTGCAACACGACCTGGCTCTGAAACTCAATCCCTCTACTAATAAAAGCTAACAATCTATATGCCTTCTAAACAACTGCATCAACCTGTGTGTCGACTTTCTCGGATCTATGTACATTTCTTATTTTTCTCAAGAGAGTTGGAATGTAACAGGCGAGATGTGCTACGGAGACGTTATAAAGCTCTGGTTAGGACGCATTTAGAATACTATATCGAGTTTTGGGCGCAACGTCAAGAAGGGCGTACTTGAACTGGAGAATTTCTAGTGGGGTTTCACACGGATGATCCCTGGAATGTTAGGCCTGACATATGATGAAAGGCTGAGGATCTTGAGATCGTATTCATCAGAGTTTAGAAGGATGAGGGGAGATCTAATAGAAACGAATTCCCAGCGTTCACACTTTCTAAGCCTTGCAACATCACGAACGTTGACACCTGGGAGGCAACAAACCAATCGTGTGTTACTCTCATTCCCACACAACCTCCTATCTCTTTTCCTTACTATTGACTCAGCAATGACGAAAGCTCTGCTCCTCTTCCCCTTCCCCACTGAGCAGCAGAGATAGACACTGCACCTGCGACCTCTTCCCCATTACTTCCCTGGTTAGTCTTTCCCCCAACAGTTTCTAAAATGGTATACTTGTTGCGGAGAAGATCCCTGCACTGCCTAATCTTCACTGCCTTACTGTGGAGTCACTAACTCCCTGTAACTCCTCACAATAACTGCCTCCACGTTCTAAATGACCCGACGTTCATCCAGCTCCACCTGCTGTTCCCTAACTTGGTTCTCGAGGCACTGGAGTTGGGTGCACATCTCACGAATGAAGTCAGCAATGAGCGTGAGGTTACGTACTTACCAAACGTGCAGAAATCCTTTGAATCATCCTTAATGTTTAAAAATAATCATTTTTCCCATTTCAATACACAGCGTAAAAGAAAATAAATATTTATTTTAAATTGCACTATATTCCAACAGCCAAGACTATTGCCCTCGGTTCAGCCAGCTAAAAAGAGTGACTCATACACTCTGTAATTTTCTGAGTTTAGATTGACAAGCTCATTTCAGTTTAACAAAAATAGACATCTGGATTCATAGGGATAACTGAAGTCATCTGCTCAGTGACTGTACATGGTATAAGCAATCCTATTAACGGAACCCAGGTGTTGACGATGAATTAATGCCGACTCCACAATTAATGAGTGAAGTCTCTCAGGGACTTGTCTTTTTGCTGCATAAAAGGATTCCTGGCTTAACTGCACAGAATAACCCTCCACCCACTGGCAGAAAATGCGTCATGGATTTTAATGATTTCTATCCATACATTCTTGAAGTATCCTCCGACGCATTTTCATGGATTAATGGGGACTTCTACATCAAAACTAGAATTCAGGATTTTGAGAGGATATACTACCCAATACTTGCTGCTGTCAGTGTCCCCCGTAAGTGCAAAGTGTCCTTATCAAATTTCTAAACCGTGTTGTACTCTTTACTTATTATCCTGAACTGTTTCCTGATCCACGTTTGCTCGTAGATGGATTGGTGATTCCTCCTTACTCACCTTGGTATATATGGTGAAGTGTAAACCTATGTTAGACCAGACTACATTACACTGTCTACATAGTCATTACCGGAGAAGAATTCGATTGATTCTCTGCTTCTTATGGCTATGGATCTAATTATCTACGAGCAAATGTGGAAGGATCACCTGAAATTCTCTGCAGTTGATGGCTATATTTGTTTGATAGACCGTGAATACTTGGATCAGAATTCTGCGTCAGAAGATTCAATGTATTTAATATAAGATGACAGCATATCAGTCAAACAGACACACACACACTCTCTCTCACAGACTCTTGCTCTTGCAAAACTGCAGACGCCCACTATCACTCACATAAAACCTTTCAGATTCTTTCCCAAATGCACAGAATAATTCTCTCTCTCTTTTTTCGAACTCTCTATCACACACACACACACACACACACACACACACACACACACACACACACACACACACACACACACACACACA
Source organism: Chiloscyllium plagiosum (assembly GCF_037043375.1). Lineage (NCBI taxonomy): Eukaryota > Metazoa > Chordata > Chondrichthyes > Orectolobiformes > Hemiscylliidae > Chiloscyllium > Chiloscyllium plagiosum. The sequence continues at coordinate 4,466,846 of NW_028270179.1, read as the reverse complement.
CACACACACACACACACACACACACACACACACACACACACACACAATCAATGGAAAACACTCATTAATTCAGAGAATCTCACACACAGACACTGTCAGAATGTACCCCGTGTCGTAATATGTGGTGCTGGAAAACACAGGTGTTCTGGCAGCATGCGAAGTCGGGGAGAGGTGAAGTTTTGAGCATCAGCCGTTCATCACGAATGAGGGGGTGGCCCAAGGAGCCTGAGAGATAAATGGGTGATGCTGGGGAAGGAAACTGAGAATGCCATTCTTAGATGGAGGTGCGCAATGATGGAGATTGTTCGGAAAGGAGGTTGGAGCTAATTGGTAGGAAGAAAAATTGAGAGTTAGGACAGTTCAATAGGGCGGAGATGAGTTGGAAGGTTGGCTCTGGAATAGGGTGGCGAGTGGGATGGATGGAAAGTGAAGAAACTAGTGAAATCTGCATCAATCCCGAGTGGTTGGAGGGTGGCATGGGCGGACGTTTAGGCATTCTTCCTCCAGGCATCAGCTGCGTATAGTCTGCCGGTGGAGGAGGTCCAGGACTTGCATGTTTTTGACGGTTGGGAGGAGGGGATAAAGTGTGCTGCAACTGGGAGATGGAATTATTTCGTCCATGTTTCCTTGAGATGTTCTCAGAAACGTTCCGCAAGTAACCGTCCTGTCGCCCCAATGTCGAGTATGCCACACCAAAACCAACGGACACAACAGATGATGTGTGTGGAAGCAAAGCTAAATCTCTCTGCAAATGCGAAAGGATCAGTGAGGAGCATGGCCAGCCGTGAGTTTGAAGGTGTAGGCGCATGCCTTCCTCTTCCTGTGGTGTCAAGGGAAGGTGCCAGGTGTGGACGATACGGTGGTGGATGCTGTGGCCCTCACAATGGAGTCTCTGTGGTTTTCATCTCTGTGGAATGCAGGTAGTGCTGGAAAATGAAATGCATCCCAGGTGGCGGACATGGCTGAAGATGTTATGTTGAATGTGGAGATTGGTGCGATGAAAGTTAAGGAGCGGGGAGTTCTGTCCTTGATCCGATTGAAGAGGTAGGGTTCAAAGGCAGAGGTGAGCGAAATGGAAAAGATGCACTGGAGAACATCGTCGACCAGCGGGAGGGAATTTGCAGTCATTGAAGAATTTCCCATCCGGGAATTTCTTTGGTGGAATTAGTCTTCCTGGGACAAGATGCGGTAGATAAATTGGAAGGAATAGATAGCGTTTTTACAAATGCCAAGATGGGACGAGATGTCGTCCAGGTCGCTGTGGGAGGCAGTGAGCTTGACGTCGATGTCTGTTTTGTCTTCAACGGAAATGAAGATGGAGAGGTCCAGGAAGGGGAGAAAGGTGCCCTAGACGGTCCACTTAAATTTGAGGTCAGGGTACAAGGTACTGGTGAAGTTGATGAACTGTTCCTGCTGCTCGCAGGAGCATAAGCTGGCGCCGATCGAGTCATTGATGAAGCGTAGTAAATGGAGGGGATTGGTGTCTATTTAGCTGCGGAAGTTGGACTGTCCTTTGTACCAGAGAACGTGGCATGAACTGCTGGGGCCGATGCGTATGCCCATGGTTACCCCTTTTCCCTCGAGGAAGTGGGAGAATTGAAAGGAGATTGTTTTTGAGGGTGAGGTCCAGTTCAACCAATCAGACGAACGTTTCAGTGGAAGTATGCGATTTGGGTCATCGTTTGACGATGAAATGGAGGGCTTGGAGGCCTTCGTCTTGAGAGAAGAATGTCTGAAAATGAGCCAGAGAAACGGAGGCGGTGGCATCCCGAACATACATGGGGCGATCCTAGATCAGGCTGGACAGAATGATGCTAAGGTATGCTGGGGTATGTTCTTTGGGGAAGGAGCTGGGTGAGACATTAGGTCAACCAGAGCAGTCAGATTTGTGAATTTTGGGTCAGAGATAGAACTGGGCAGTTCGTTATCCCCGGACTATGAGTTTTAAGGCTGATGTTGGCAGGTGAACTCGTGACTGAGTGGGCAGTCGGAAAGAGGTGTCCGTGAGTTGCTGCCTGTTTTCAGCAACGTGGAGATTGGTGCGCCAATTTATCATTGTGCCCGCTTTGTCTGCTGGCTTGATTGGTAGCCAGATGCACCAGCATCTTTCTCAGCTGTGCCTGCCTCCTCCTCAAGTACGGACAACTGTGTGTTTTCCGCAGCTGCACCGGCAACATTCCCAGCCATTTCCTCCGTATCAACGCCTCATCGTGCTCCCACCAGGAGTTTGAAATGTTCATGAATTTTATTAACATGTTATTCGCTGATCACAAATTCAACTGGATCATGTCGCCCACATCCCTCTCTTTCCTGTACCTCTTCGTCTTCGTTTCCATTGACAGACTCAACACAAAGCAATTTCCCCCACCATTTGTCGAAGTCTCCGTCCAGTACATCTCTTCCTCTTTTGAGCATCTATCCTTGTACCACACCCATCCAATCACAGCAAGCACCGAGCCCCCCGGTCTTCACCTTCTGCCCCAACAACCAGCAAATACAACGCGTCATCCTCGACCATTTCGACGACCTTCAACAGACCACATCACCAGAAATATATTTCCCGCATCACCCGGACCTGCGCTCCACAGGGGCCATTCACTCCGGGACTCCTTCGTTAGGTCCAATACCCCCACCAACCGACCATCTTCTCCCAGCATCTTCCCTTGCCACCAGAGGAAGTACAAAACCTCCGCCGACACTTCCATATTCACCACAGTCCAAGGCCCCGAAGGATCCTTTCACAGAGGTTTAACTTGACTTCCGCACACATCATATACTGTATCCGTTGCTGTCGATGTGATCTCCCCCAATTGAAGCAGTCAGAACGCTTCCTTGCAGAACGTTTCAGAGATCATCTCTGAGACACATGCACTAAAAACCCTATTGCCTTGCGGCCAAACACTTTAAATCCCACTCCCACTCCGCCGACGGCATGCACACCCTGGGCCTCCTCCACACCAAACATTTAGCCACACAAAACATGGACGAATACTGCCGTATCATCCACCTTTGTTCCCTGCAACCATACGAGATCAAAGTATATTTCACTTGTTTCATTAATCGCCATCAACCCTCTTTCCAACTTATTCCAGAGCCAACATTCTGACTCGATATCAACCTCTGAACTGTCCAAACTGTCCATATTCCTTCCTACCAATTCCCTTCAACCTCCTTTCTGACATATCACCATAATACCTCATCTCCATCTAACTATCGCATTCCCCGCTACCTTCTCCCAGTCCACCCATTTCCATTGATTTCTCAACTCATTGGGCTATTCCCTCGTTGCTGATGAAGAGGTTATGCTCGAAATGTCGACTCTCCAGCTCCTCGGATGCTTCCTGACCGGCTGTACTTTTCCAACACCACACGTTCCGTCACTTTCTCCTGCAACTATGTATACAATAATTAGCTACATCGGAGTACAGAATGCGAAGGTACTCTTTGAGGATTATGCCTTTTGAATGTGAAACACAGTCATGTTTGTGCACCACTTATGGATGAAATGAACATTGAATTTTGCAGTTACTTCCTTCATCAATCGTTAAGTGTTATATCGTAGTTTCCTTTTCCACAGTTAATACAGTGACGATTGTGATCCTGTTCTGTGGGAAGTCTGGACTCTCCAGATGTGTGACTCTCTATCTGATGGCCATGGCAATCGCAGATTTACTCGTGGTCATCCTTGACCTGATATTGAGACATATTCCAAGTGTTTATCCAGAAGTCTTCACTTTCCTGGGGAATATACATGCGTGCAACATTCATGCTGTCCTGTTTTATGCAGCATCCGATTGCTCTGTCTGGTTCACAGTCACCTTCACCTTCGACCGCTTGGTAGCCATTCGTTGTCACAAGTTCAAAACGAAATATTGCAATGAGAAAAAAGCGGCAGTGGGTCTCGGAACAGTGACTGCACTGAGCTGTTTAAATAATATCAGCTGGTATTTTATGTATAACAGTAATTATGGTTTATCTAATCATCCTATGTTTTGTGGTATAGACTTGAGTGATGACAGCTTAGAGTTATGGGCCATAATTGAAATTGTTCACTCCATTCACTCACCCTGTCTCCCATTCGTTCTGATTCTGCAGCTCAACATTTTCACCATCAGACATATTGTAGTGAGCAGCAGAGCCCGCAGGAAACTCCGGGCTCACAACAATGGGGAGTGTCCCAGAGACACGGAGATGGAGAACCGAAGAAAATCAATTGTTCTTCTGTTTATGATTTCAGGCAACTTCTTCTTGCTGTGGGCAGTGTTTGCCGTGAATGCAATGCTTGAACGAATGGATAATCTGGGCTATTTTACTTATGTGCCTGTGTATGTCCAAGAATTAGGATTTATTCTACAGCTCCTGAGTTGCTGCACAAACACTGGAATCTACGTCGTGACGCAGAATAGGTTCAGAGGACAATTCAAACATTTGTTGATATATCCCTTCAGTCTGATCACTCATTTATTCAAAAGGCAAAATTAACGCCTGCTCCTGGTTCACATGCTTTGCCCTGACTCCCAACGATGATTTAGATAAATTGACACACGATATTCCAAATCTGGTCGGACTGGAGCCTTACACAGCATGAGCAGTATATACACGTATTTTGATTCTAGCAAGCTCAGAATGAATGTTGACATTTCATTTGTCTTCCAACCCTCCAAGTGAAATTGCAAACCAACCAGAAGAAAATCCTGAACCAGGACTCACAAGTCTATCAGCGCGTCAAAACCCCGAAGTTCTTCCTAATTTAGAAAATCGTCTATGCCCCGTTCCTTCAATCAAATTGCATCTCTTCCTATTTTTCCATATTGTGTTCCATTTTAACATTGCAGTCAGCTGTCTTGTTGGGAAAGCTTGGACAGTAATTTGGTTATTAAATGTTGATGGACACAACGATGAAAAGTAAATATGGATAAAATATGTTGATTTTTAGAGAATCATTGGACATAACGATTAATAATATTGTCTGCAGCCACTACCTTTCCGATCAACTCGCCCTTCTATCGAACCTTTGCAAATTTAGAATGTAGTTTGCGCATGTAAACATCCTATGAACGTTCGTAACCTCAATTTGTATGTCCTTGTGCTCAATTAGTCACTTCATTGTCCACTCTCTTCCTTTTCCCTCGTCCTTCAGCAGCCTCCCCATCTCGTTAACGCTCGTGCCAGTCCGCAATGGTGCATGATTGACCTCTTAGAACTTTTCCAAACTTTCGTTCCCTTCAGTCTGTACACTAATGGTCTCCTCCTGTCTCAAAATTAAACATAGAGATTTCGGATCGTCAAGTTAATTGAAGTTCTTGTCATCAGAGATGACAAGCTGATTTGGGGCAGATATTCGCAGATAAAGGGACGGCTGGAAAATGGGAAGCCCTCAATAATTTGATAACGAGAATCCAGAGAAGGTATATTTCTCTTAGGGTGAAAGGAAAGGCTGGTAGGGATAGGGGATGGTGTATGACTGGAGAAATTGAGGGTTGGGTTCAGAAAAAAGAAGGAAGCATATGTTAGGTAAAAACAGTTTAGAACGAGTGAATCGTTAGAAGAGTAAAAAGGCATTAGGAGTATACTGAAGAGGGATATCAGGCCAAAAGGAGATATGAGATAGCTTTGGCAAATAGAAATAAGGAGAATCGAAAGTGTTTTTACAAATATGTTAAGGACAAAAGGGTAACTGGGGAGAAAATAGGGCCTTTCAAAGATCAGCAAGGCGGATTCTGTGTGGAACCGCAGAAAATGGGAGAGATACTAAACGAATATTTTGCATCAGTGTTTACTGTGGAAAAGGTTATGGAAGATATAGACTGTAGGGAAATAGATGGTGACACTGTGCAAAATGTCGAGATTACAGAGGAAGAAGTGCTGGATGTCTTGAAACGCATAAAGGTGGATAGTTCCCCAGGACCTGATCAGGTGTACACGAGAATTCTGTGGCATGTTAGATAAGTGATTGCTGGGCCATTGCTGAGATATTTGTATAAGCGATAGTCACAAGTCAGATGCCGGAAGCCTGGAGGTTTGCTAATCTGTTGCCACTGTTTAAGAAGGGTGGTAAGGACAAGCCAGGGAAACATAGACAAGTGAACCTGACGCCGGTAGTGGGCAAGTTGTTGAAGGGAATCCTAAGGGACAGGATGTCCATGTATTTGGCAAGGTAAGGACTACTTAGGGAGAGTCAACATGGCTTTGTGTGTGGGAAATCATGTCTCACAAACTTGATTGAGCTTTTCTTGTAGAAATCACAAAGAAGAATATTGAGGTCAGAGTGGTAGACGTGATATATATGGATTTCAATGAGGCGTTCGACAAGGTTCCTCATGGGAGACTAATTAACAAGGTTAGATCTGACGGACTACAGCGAGAACTAGCCATTTGGATACAGAACTGGTTGAAGGAGGAAGATAGATGGTGGTGGTGGAGGGTAGTTTATCGGGAGTGGAGGCCTGTGACCAGCGAAGTGCCAGAAGGATCGATGCTGGGCCCTCTACTTTTTTTGTCAATTACATAAATGATTTGGATTCGATCATAAGAGATACAGTTAGTAAGTTTGCAGATGATACCAAAATTGGAGGTGTAGTGGACAGCAAAGATAGTTAACTCAGATTACAACAAGTTCATGATCAGATGGCCAATGGGCAGAGAAGTGGCAGATGGAGTTTAATTCAGATAAACGCTGCATTTTGGGATAGCAAATCTTAGTAGGGCTTATACACTTAATAGTAAGGCCCTAGGGAGTGTTGCTGTGCAAAGAGATTTGGAATGCAGGTTCGTAGCTCCTTGAAAGTGGAGTCGGAGGTAGATAGGATTGTGAAGAAGTCGTTTGGTATGCTTTCCTTTCATGGTAAGAGTATTGAATACAGGAGTTAGGATGTCATGTTGGGGCTGTATAGGACATTGGTTAGCCAAATGTCGGAATATTGCAATTTTGGTCTCCTTACTCTCGGAATGATATTGTGAAACTTGGAAGGGTTCAGAGAAGATTTACCAGGATTTTGGAGGATTTGAGCTAATGGGCGAAGCTGAATAGGCTGGGGGTGTTTTCCCTGGAGGATTGGAGGCTGACGGGTGACTTCTTCAGGTTCACAAAACTATTAGGGGCATGGATAGGATAAATAATCAAATTATTTTCCCACGGCGTTGGGTAGTCCAGAGAGAGTGTAGGTTTAGGGTGAGAGGGGCAAGAGAAAGAAGAGACCGAAGGGGCGACGTTTTCACACAGAATGTAGTACTTCTATGGAATGAGCTGCCAGATGAAGTGTTGGAGGCTGGCAGAATTGGAACATTTAAGAGGCATTTGGATGTTTTTATCAATAGGAGGGGCTTGGAGGGATATGGGCCGATTGCTGGCAGGTGGAACAAGATTGGCTAAGGATAGCTGGTCTGCAAGGACGGGTTAGACGGAAGGGTCTGTTTTTATGCTGTACATCTCTATGACTCTAAATTCTTATACATAAAACATTTCTGCAGCATTTTGCCCAAAATTAATAGTTTAAAGGCAAATTTCTATAGCTCATACCCCTTAAAACTTAGCGTGATACAAACATCATTCGCACAGATTTGAAATGAGTAATTGATGCAGCAACCTCTGCCATTTGTGCCAGTGTGTTCCAAACGTATTGCACCTCTTGCGTGTAGCAGCTCTTCCGAACATTTCGCCTGAACAGACTCCTCATAAATCACAGATCATGCCCTCAGTTCTAGAGTCCCCAATGTGTGGATATGCCATCTCTTTAAATATTCTATTTGATTAATGATTTCGATCAGATGACACCACAGCTTTCGAAGTTCTCCACAAAGCAGGACATACTTTCTGTAATCTTCTGAATAACATCAGTCCTGAAGTCCAAGAAGTAGTGTCGTTAAGTTATGCTACATTCCTTCCCAAGGCTTTGGATGCTGCGAGCGTTAAAAATAATGATTCAGGTGTGCCTTTGCAATGTCCAGGTTGACAAGGGTATGCACCAACTAATGGAATTAATGATTTGAACAGTTGGTTGGGTGTTGTTGACATACACAGAAGAGCACATCGTACTTTGCCCAAGTTCAATATATGCTTTCCAAGGTATGCTGATTACATCTGATCACAGTACTCCAAGTGGGAATTAATCCGAGTTATGTTTGTGCAAAAAAAGGAGAATTCTAAGCTGATGACACAAATACAGTCAAATAGATAAAACATGTTCGATATTACAAAAAAACTGACCATCGGCATATCACGTCCTGGTGTCAAATGTCAAGAATTCCATTTCATAGGCATTGGCATCAGTTTTGGAACCAGGGGAGATCTGTACTGATGGGACAGTCTACATCTGAACCGATGTGGAACCTGCATTCACACGGAAGTATAAATAGAGTGCTCACGCGTACTTTTAAATAGGGACTACGGGGAGGGGCGAGAGAAAGGGAAAACGACAGGAAGTATGACAGTAAAAAAAAAGATAAGCAGCCGATTTGCAAATATGCACGAGGGTTCAAGTACAATTGAGATTATGAAAGAAGTAAAAAGGGATGGATAACTCAGGAAATGAGATATGTTGGAAATCATGAGGGTATGAATAATACCATTAGGCACTTTATCTGATTTCGTAATAAGATTAATGAGTTAACAGCACAACTCATCGCGGATGAAAATAATTTAGTTGCCATTACGGAGACATGGTTACAGGATGGTCACGATGGGGAGTTGCATCTCCAGGCGTTCAGAGTATTCGGAAGGACACACAGGAAGGTCAGGGAAGTGGTGTAGCTCTGATATTCAAGAAGGACGTCATAATAAATTGGAATCCATTTGGGTGGAAATTAAAAATTCAAAGACATAAAATTTCACTTGTCTGCATAGTCAAAACGACACCAAATAATAACATCACATTGCCATGGCAATACATAAATAAATAAATAATGCCTGTACAAAGTGCATGGCAATTATCAGTGGGATTTAATCTCAGATTGACTTTTCGAAACGGCGCTGTCCGGGCAGCCTGGTGGACAGGTTTGTTGAGTGCATCCGTAATAGTACACATGAACATAATGCAATGGAACTGAAAATGGAGCGAACTATCCAGTGCAATGGAACGAGATTTGATAACAGTCTCGGCCGACGATCTGCCTGGCGTTGGCACATTGTCCCATTTCTGCATGGGTCTTTTCCGGGTGCTCCCAGTTTTGTCCAACAGGCCAAAGATATGCTGTTTAAGTGAATTGGCCTTGCTAAAGTGCCCATAGTGACCTGCGGTGTTTAACTGAAGTGCATTAGTCACGGGAAATGTACACTCATGGGTATGGAAGTGGGTCTGGGTGGGATAAGCTTCAGAGGGTCAGTGTGGATCTGTCAGGCAGAAGACCTGTTTCCACACTGTAAGTATTTGATAATCACTTACCACCACATTAGAACTTGGCCTTGCTCCATTTCGCCTTTTCATTTGGTGTTCTCCCGAAGAATTCTGATGCAATTTCTTCTGTGTGTTTATTCTTGATTGACCGCCTAGAGCGTGGATTGGTCTCAATTCTTATACTCAAGGGTATTCGTGCCCATCTGAATGAATTTCCACCATTCACCAATGGGTCAATCAGGCCAGATCACGCTGAGTAATCGGGCCGAAAAAGGCATTGACATGTTAATGGCAGGGCGGTCCTTAGATATCCATGACTGCAGGTGCTGGGAGCATGTAGACCTCTCCATTTCAGAGTGTAATGTGCTTCTGTATCTGTTACACATCTCGACGTTTCCGTTCGCCCTGACGATGACATTCCAAACAAATTCGGGTGTATGTGATAGGTTTTCAACTGGCGGGTACATAGCTAACTGGCTGTTGGTAGTTGCAGCCTGACTGGATGATGCAGCATGGGTAATAGCACTGTTATTTTTGTTAAGGCTCACCTTAGGTACCCAGACGTCTTTCCTATATGTCCATTCTTCTTGAAATCCATCATGTTTTTGAGAGCCCTTCGAGGCCAAGGACCTCCTTTTTTTCCTGATGAGATGGATCACAACATGAAAGGCAGTGACTGCAGGACCACGCCGATTCAAGCTAAGCCCAACATATACTGGAGCAACGAAACTGATGCAGATAGCATATGAGAAAACGGCACTTTCTAGAGATTGATCAAATACAAAAAAAGGTAAACATTGCTATCGAAGTACGCCTTGCTCACGTTCCTTCTCGTCCTTCACTTGATAGGCGCATTTAGCTGAGTGGTCCTGATGTTCTAAGTGTGAGCCTGCACTGCTTATCTGTGAACCCGGACAGTGAATTCTGGTTCTGTGAGGTCGAGACCATACAGGTATTCGTCTCCCTTCAGGTGTCGGCCTGGCATGACAATGTGCGAGGTTTATTCTGGAGATCAGACGATGGTGATGCATACCATCATGAGGTCAAACGGAAGTATTGTATCCCAGCTTTTCTTATTCTGCTGCACCGTCTTCCTAATCATCCCTTTTTGGTTGTGCTTCATGCTTTCCACGATCCCACTGAATTGTTCAGTATACAATGTGGAATTTCTGCTTGATACCAAGCATAGTTATCAAAATTTGCATGACTCAGCCTTTGAAATGGATTCATAGATCTGACTTGTTACTGCGAGGTAGACCCCATCCTGTAAATACCATCTCTGTTATGATATATCATGTTGCTTTGGTTGTATTTAAATAACAAGGAAAGCATCGACCCATTTTGTCACAGTACCTATGATGATCAGAATGCAGATATGTCCATTGCCAAACATTGGCAGGGGACCTGTGAAGTGAATTTCAAGTATTGTCCGGTGCCCTTCCACTTCTTAGTTCTCCCCTTAGCGTGTAATTGTCTGTATTGTTTAAGGTGGAGCCAAAACAGTTCCCTTTATTATTTGCTGCATCTCTATGCAACTCGGGGCAACAGCACACTGATTTTAAACGTTTTGGAGTGGCCTTTCTTCCCTGGTGCACGTGCCTATAATGATATTTATGTATAATTTGGTTCCTGTCTTCAGTCGAGGCGACATGCAATCATGATTTTAGAAATAACCTGTCACTGACGTATCGGGAACGCTTCCATCTGGCAGGGGCATCTGGGTAAACTCTTCCCATAATTTGCTTTTAAGGAATCATCACAGCGTTGTGCTTGCCTAATGTCCTCTATGTTTTACTGACTTAGACTTACAGCATTGGCTGCTTACCTATGGGTGCTCACCAGGAAACTCCTACATTAGCCCGTCTTTTGGCGCATTTGTCTGCTCTGCGATTATATTATGTGGATCATCTGTGGTTAGTTCCATCTTTGATTATGCTGAACTTAACCTACTGTGAGGCCTGCAGTTGTTCAGTGAGGGGGCTGATGATAGTTATTTCACATCAGCGGAAACAAACCATCGAACATCCCAAACTGTTAAGCATTCAGTCAAGGTTTTGCATACTTACGTGCAGTCCCAACATATATCTGCGCGTGAATGAAACAGAACACGGTGGGCGAAGATACAGGCTGATCTATTGGACCAAACGAGGCATTTACATCCATGTTGAAGGCAGGATGATCCTTCAATAACCATTACTGCAGGTGCTCGGTGCATGTAGCCTCTTCCAAATTCGGCTGTGAGGCGCCCCTTTGACTGGGATACACCTCGATGTTTGTGATCGAGCTGATTCATTTCAACCCCAAATTCAGATTTATATTTTAGGTCTTCAATTGCCATGCTGATTGCAAACTTTCTGTTGGTCGCTGCAGCCAGTCTGGATTCTGTGGCATGTTTAATAGCACAGTCATTTTGCTTGTGTGCTGCCTTAGTTTCCCCAATGCTTTAGTCCTTGTCCATTTTTAATTAAATCTATCATAAACTTTGAATTTTGAACATCCCATCACAACATATCCAGAAGGTCCGATGGGAACAAAGAAGAGAAAACATTACTCGGAATGTAATTTGTGCCGATATATTCTGGGAATTTATGATTGAACAATTTGGAAAGTGCTCTGCTCTGTATCTTATTTGTGTTCGACATGAAACGAGTATCTTGCTGCAGTTGCTATTCAGAGTACAAACACTTGGCAAAAATACCCACATTCTCCGATACTCATATCCAGATTTTAATAATCATTCGAACTTCCAACAGAGTACATGGTGAATAATTATATTCTAATCCCAGCAGCTATTAAAAAAAGATATAAGTCAGGAGATGGTGTCCTTCGAGAGGGAAGACGCGATTTTTATGAATGCCTTGAGGGTACTTGTGTTTGGGGGAGCTGGGGTGTTTTAGTTCTTCTCAGTAGGGCGGGGATAATTTTAAGAATACATAGCCAGAGGAATAGAATCTCCTTATTTCAGACGACTGACTCCGAGCTGGCTCGTCACAGCTAGTGTGCTGTGGGAAAGCAAACAAAGAAAAGTCGGAAGATGAGTGAAAAGAACTTGTACAGAAATGGAGAAAAGCTTTAGAAATTGAATCTATTAATAACGTGAAAATTGATAGACTACGGTTGAGAGGGAAGTGAAATAAAGTGTTTAATAACCAAATGTAGTTGGCGGAGTGATCACTATGTAACTCCAGCATGGACTTTTCTTCGTTAAAATCGTCGTTTATCGATTTGTCACCTCAAACCTACTCTTCCATCCAATGTACCAAACGTTCGCTACTTCTGTTCAATGTGGAATGAAGGTTTTGAAATTTCGAATACCTAGCTGGGGATTATTCTGCAAAATTACCTTTTGGTAATCTCATTAAAGCATGACTGCTTGACTTGAATCTAATGTTGGTTCTCCGGCTCACAAAACAGTTCAAAAATTTGATAAGGTCACGGATGATCTGTCTGTGGTGTCAACTCCACTTCCTGCCTGCCATGATTTCCTTTGCCTCTTTAAATGAAAGGCTGAAATCACTCTCTTGAAAAAATTGGAGTGCGAGATCCTTGTTTGTCTTTATGATACACTAATTTAAAGTGCCATATCACAGTCAGACCATAAACCACTATCTCCATCTTGCATGGCCAAGTCACATTTATTATGTTACGACAAGGGGAAAGCTCCTCTGCTAATTTAAACCAGACACACAGAGAAACTCATCTTGCAGCACAATCTTTTAAATTTCGAGAGGCAAAGAACTATGCCAGATTTCACTTTTTAAAGTAAAATTAACACTTGTATTCTTTCAGTCCAAAAGCGAACAGTAAAACCACAACCTGCTTCCAAATTCTTACTTTTAGCTCATTATTTAAGTGCCATTCCATTATGATTTAGGAAAATTAAGTCTGAAGTTTCAAAATCCAGCCAGTTATCCATTCTTCTTGGTAGATTTTCCTCTGTAGATTCTCGTCTGCATTCCCTGCTGTCGCCTTTTATTTGATCGCCTGTTGCACAACTTTACTTATGGACAGATATCTTTCAGAGAACTATTCGGCTGACAGTCTGTTTTGTTGGTGCTGTGTGCCATTCTTCCTAACTGTTAAGAACATTCGGCATTATACCTCAAAGCATCGGTTCATTTCATTGGTTTGATGTTATCAAGCAATTAAATTCAAATTCGATTGGGTTTTCTTAACTGGGGCATAATTTAAAATGATTGGCCGAATTTCAATTTGTTTTGGCTCCACGTCAACGCAACTCCAGGTATTCGTTTCAAAAATGTCTGACAGTTTTACTTTTTTAGCACAGCCTCTGCTTTGAGTCAGTCCTTACGACCGTTTCCTCTGTCTTAAAGCTACATTCCACAACTACACGTTCATAACAATTCTCGCACAATAATCCCTTTTCGATATAGAGCTGAATGATCCATTTTTAATTTAGTTTTTATAGTCATGTGTATTCTAGTACAGAAGTACAGCACTGCAGCGAAAATTGTATACAGTTGCCATACATTGTGTCACCTCAGGTGACAAGGCATCGAGGATTGTAAAAACAAATTCCTTTGACACAAACGACGTAGAGAAAAGACGCGTTGAAAAGTTAAGTATTAGTTGATAGAATATCAGAAAAAATAGAGAAATCGTTAATAGTTCACATCAATTCGTTTTCATCATTTAGTGTAGGATAACAAAGAAATACGTTGAAGCTTCAGCAGACTTGGATGAGTCCTTCGCTTATCTCGATCTGCTGTCTGTTGTCGACGCCTCCACCATGGATTTCGTCACTGCTGCTAAAACTGCCGCCACCCCGATCACCCCCGTTGCCACAACAACATGCCCGGGCAGGATCCACTCGCTTGTGAAGCTGAGACGCCGCCATAAACTGAAAAGAGAAAGCTCATCAAGCTGCCATGAGACCAGGCCGGGTACAACCATGAACAACCGAGAGACCAGGCTGCGAACCGCCGAGAGAACAGGGTGGGATCTGCCATGAGTTGCAGCTAGGCCAGATTGGGATCTGCGAAGGAGCAACATCAGATAAAAGACATGAAAAAGAGAAAAGAAAAGGAACAGAAAATTCGGAGGATGCGAGCTGCAGCATTCTTCTCCATCGCGATAACACGAGATTATCAAGATTTTTCATCTCAAAGTTGTTCTGCTTCTGTCATGTTATGACATTAGTAGCAACGATCCTGATTTAATGGAGAGACGATCACTGATAACAGCGAAAGATGTTTGCTCTCATCAGACTACGGTAAGGATTTCCAATATTGATAACAATGGACTGATAACAATTACTTTAAGTCCAGCAACTAGCTATCCGATTCATTTTGCTGCTTCTAACATCCCACCAACTTCCAGAACTCAAAACCTCTACCAACAAAAAATGGAAAAATGGAATGCGGCAGTCTATTGCTGTCCATTAAGTGCAACTGCCATTGCTTAACTGATTGGAATGTTGGTGAGTACGAAAAGAACTTTTGTTTACCCTAAAACCTGTAGAGACACCTTTAAAAATGATGATTTAAACATTTTCAGTGCATTCGAGGCAAATCCTCGCCTTACGTAATGAACACTGTGAAGCTCTCTGCTTCTGCTGATCTAAAACTGCCCACGTAGTGCTCTGAAATGTGAATAGTCACGTACATGAAATTAGTGGATTAGTTTTAAAATACACATTTTCACTCCTTTTGTTTGTTGTGTCAAATTGTAAGGCCTAACTAATTTTAGGTGTCACGGTGGATTAATACTTATTCAGGGCAAAAACAGTAAAATACATCAAAAACTGGAAATATGTTTTTGTTGCTTTCTTTTCAGGTTTGGAATATATACGAACGAATCAATCGAAATATAATGTCGACCACAACACACAATGCTTGACGGATGCATATGAAATGAAATCTGGACCCGTTCTCCCAGAGATATGAAAAAACCAAAAAGTCAAAATAGAATGTTAACTGTGACTATGTTCTTTTCATCTGCCATGTTTTAAATAAGCAGCATTCTTGGTGTGCACGTGTTCATTTTTAGGAATTTGAAAATCCAATCATCTCAAATGACAATGCTGTCACTTTGAAAAAAAAACTGATTTTGTCCTTTTCTTTTCATGATACTTCGTAACAGCAGAGTTGCTGAAATGTCTACTTTCCCAATGGCAGGTGAGTGCCCAGTTCTCCCAGTTCAGGTTTATGTTTTGCTACTCTGGTTTAGTTGTGACACTGAGAAGATGCTGCTTTAGCTGAATCAGATGCTGTTGCAGTAGAAAAAAATATTCCAGGATTCAGCAGATATTTCCTAGCTGGCAGTTCTCTCTAAAATGTCTCCTGCCTGTGAGAACCTGCGTTTGAATTTACACATTGTCAAGGAGTGCGTTCATGGAATGTTATTGGAACTGGAATTGCTCTGCGGGATCAGTTGTGTTTCCAATAGTTAAGTTATTTTAACTTGCGCTTTCAGTTGATTGTGTGTCGACTGTAATGTTTAAATAAATTCTGTTTTGCTTAAAGCCGAGTTGTTTGACCAGCTGCACGTCACCTGAGAATCCACTGCATTTCTGCCTTTAAAATAATAAGAAGTTAGGATATCAGTTTCCTTCTTAAAATATTTTGATGTGGCGTCGCCTGATCCATAACACATTGGGGCCTCTTGTTGCAATTAATTTGATAATTCCAATTTCGGATTAGTGTCGTTGGACTTAAAGGCGGTGAGTGCAATATTTTAATGCCTTTAATTACAGGTGTTGAATTCAGTTGTTTTAAACAGCACTTGGTGCAGTACTAGGTCGTTGAGTCATTTCGAGTTTTCTGGATTAGAAGAAGTGACTTTGGGGCTTACAAAAGATGACCAAGGCAAACCTGCTGGAAATTGCAGTCAAACGAGAGTCAGAGTTGCCTTCAGATGTGAAAAATGGCGGCGTAATGACAGCAATTATTCGACACTAAAATTTGCTGGAAATGCTAAAGAATCTTTGGAAATGACGAGAACTTAATTGCCGATGATGCAGCTTGAACATAAAAAGTAAACAACATAGTTTTAATGACGGTTAGAAGAAGAGGAAAGAGGAGAATATGACTTGCCCTGGCATAATATAAAGAAAAGGAAAAATCGCTTTTGCAAAAATAAGGTAGTGGAACGCCCCAGGAGAACCACTGGAGGGAGAGAGAGAGCATAGAAATGGGGCGTGGGGGAGTGGGGGGAAAGAGAGACGAAGGGGAAAATGAGAGAGGAGAAAGCGAGAGAGAGCTTCAAACTCAGAAATTAGCACTCACACAGCAGAGTTGACTGAAATCAATGGAGATGAATGTAGAAGGAAGGTTTAGTGAGGAAGATAGAGATGTTGTCCAAACCGAAATGCCTTGCAGCGATCTGTTTACATACATCCAAACATTGCATAAATTTGAGAGCAGAGATGTCGAAGCTACTCTCATTACATTTGAAAAGATGGAGAAAGAAATGAAATGGCGAGAGGTCACATGGGATTTGTTAATCCAAACAAAGATGCTCTGTAGATCTGGTGAGGTATTTGGACCACTATCAGAGGAGGTTTCCGGGGACTGTGCGGACATAAAGAAAGCCATCTGCAGTGCATGTCAGCATGTGGCTGAGACCGACAGACAACGTTTGAGGAATCTAACCAGGGAGTCTGTTCAAACCTACTGTGAGTTTGAAAGTATCATACGAAGGAATTTTGATAAGTAGATAAGGGCATTAAAATATGCCAATCATATCTCGCTCTTAGAGAGACGATTAATTTCAGGGATTTCAAAACTTCACTTCCTGAGATAGAGAGAACCGATTCGAAGAACAGAGATTTACAAAAGCCAAATTATCAGCTGAAATGGGTTGGTTCATACATCAATTTTTGGCTTCCAACATCAATTTCATTCCTTGAGGGATAGAAATCTGTGAAGTGGATACTCGTAAGGGGAAAGTAGATCTCGATGAAAATAACAACGTTATCTTACCAGGTGGTAAAAATCAGAGCCATGAAGGGTAGACAAAAGTTAAAAACATCTGCTTTCAATAAATTAAGCCACATAAAGTCACTTTGAATTGGTGGTGAGAAAAAGCTCAGGGAAGGCAGATATCAGAAAACAGGATCGTTAGTAAAGTGGTAAAGGAAGGCACAGTTCTTTTTGAAAAGCTGCACCAGATTTTACTGTCTGGTGGGAAGTTTGCTATTGAGGAAGTGCCCGACCTTCTTAAACCATTTGCTCGCAAATTTTAGGTTTACGCATAGGCAGGAGCAGCAGATGAAGTAATTACAGCATTAACAGATACGGGATAATGTTGAAGATGGGGTCGGGGAGTCCAGAACTAGAGGGAATAAGTTTAGAGTGAGAGTGGAATGATATTAAAGAGAACTAAGGGGCAGCTTTTTCACACAGATGATGGTACGTGTATGGATTGAGCTGTCAGATGATGTGGTGGAGGCTGGTACAATTGCAACATTTAAGAAGCATTTGGATGGGTATATGAATAGTAAGGGTTTGGAGGAAATGGGCCGGGTGCTGGCAGGTGGGACTAGATTGTGTTGGGATATCTGGTCGGCATAGACATGTTGGACCGAAGGGTCTGTTTCCATGCTGTACATCTCTGTGACTCTATGAGGAGAAATGTAACTCAGAAGGTCAATTACCAGAAAACGTGCTCGTACGGGGAATTCATGGTGAGACAAGAATTGGTTAATTATGTAGAGTGAGGTTGGAGTGACCAGTGAAAAGTGGAGAAATTGTACTGAAGGAACTCTCAGAACGAGGAATGCAATATCTCCTTGCTAACGATTTTGCTCGGTCAGAGGTAGGACAGCAGCCAACTATGGTTGAAAAAAAGTGGAATATCAGGCAACTTCTGTAATATAGAAAACATATACCGTTTTCCATCCCTCACTATATGGTAACAAGCTCATAATATCACCAGTTAAATTGGAAGGAGAAATCAGTGCATAGAGAAAAGGCAGTTAAAGTAGAATTATCAGGATTTTATTTACTGGTTCAGACAAAACAGAAACAGCTGGAGGAGAACGTGAACATTTTCAGCTCAGGAAAATTTAATTGTTTTGCAGCTGAATGATGAAAATCTGATGCAATTCTAGCAAAAAGCATATATCGAAGTGGAATCTGAGTGCATCCCTGAGTGCTCGGATCTTAAAAATGAGGTCTTGTTGAGAAAATGGCAACATCCCATATTCACGCACTTGCAAAGTGGGCAGAAGTTCATCACGTTGTATTGCGAGTGGGTTACAGAAAATAGGTGTTGCGATTGGCACATGAATTAACAGTAGGTGGTCATTTAGGGTGAAGAAAAGCTCGAACTAAAATACAAAAACATTGTTACTGGCCTGCACTGCATAACGAGGGAGTGAAATATGCAGCACGTTTTAAACATCAGGTAATTGGACAACCACAGGTAGCAATAAAACCAAAACCTTTAATACCTATTCCTGCATTTGAGGAATGATTTAATTGATTGCGTAGGACGCCTATCTAAAGGAAAAATGGGAATCACTATTTGCTAACAATAATAGATGTGTCCACAAAATTCCCAGAGGCCATTCCATTCCACAATAATTCAGCTAAAAGCATTGTAGAGGCGTAGCTCAAATTATTCCCTGGATATTCACTAACCGTACAAATACAATCAGATTAAGGATTAAAAGTTTTTTCAAAATTATTAAAGGCAATTCCGGAAATCTGAGGAGTTCAACAATTCAAATCCACTGCGGATTATCATGAATCGTGGGGATCACTAGAAATCTGGCATCAGACATGAACGACAATGTTGAAGCTTTACAGTTAAGAAAATCCAGACGGTTTAGATGATGGAATTCGGTTTTAACATTTTGCCATGAGAGATGCACCAACTGAATCGACCAAGTTCAGACCATTTGAATTAGTTTTTGGTCATGAAGTCAGAGTACATCAAAATTGATTACGAAGAAACTGAAGGTACAAAATTCAGACAACACATATTTGGATCATGTGTCAAATGTTGGAGAATGTTTAAATAGAAGGCAAGGCTGCATTTAAAAATGTCACATTATACGATGAAGCAGGAAGCAGATAAGAAATCAAAAACTCGTTACGTTTCTAACGGAGATAAACTCTTAGTGTTACACCAGTAATGGATGAACCTTCGAAAGATAAGTGTAGTGGATCTTATCTGATAGAAAGGAGATTGAGTGAGATGATTTATTTCATAATGATGCCAGACAGGAAGCAATCTCACAGAGTGTGTCATGTGAATATGCTGAAAATGTATTCTGACAGGGAAAGTCAAGAAACAGCAAATGTCTTCCTGGTCACAGCATACAGTGAAGAATCAAGTTCCAAACATTCAAAATTGGACATTCCTCAAATTACATTGGAAAATGGTGATATTGTCAAAAATTGCAATTAATGATTGAGTTACCCTCAAAGGGAAAAACGACATGACCTAAAAGAATTATTGAGTTTGCATGGGATTAAGCTGGGAATTGCTAATGTAATTATGTATGATGCAGTTAAACGTAATCCTGTTCCAATTAAACGGTGTCCTTATAGACTTCAACTTCTGAAGTTGTCAAGGGTTCAAAAACGGATTGAACGAATGCTCCAAGGCAACATATTCTAAGTGAGTTGCCATGACTGGAGCACACCCACAGTAATATTGTCAAAACAAGATGGTACCAGCAGGTTAGGTGTAGACTATCACAAAGTCAATTTTGTGGTGAAGGTCTGATTCTTATCAGATCCCCAAAAGTGCCTTGTGGATGTGGGGCAAGCAACGTATAATTCCAAGTTGGATTTACTCGGAGGGAACTGAAAAAAGGAAATTTTGCTTCATCATTCGTAACACCGAATGGACTACATAAATTTAAAATCATCTCACTTGAAATGAAAAAAGTTCGCACACCACATTTAAAAGATTCACCAATAAAATAATTTCTGAATTATTCAATTGTATAGTATCGACGACCTGGTGATTTTAGTCACACATGGAAGAAACATTTGCAGCATTTATTGGAACTTTTCGATCGACTTCGGTAGGCAGGCTTGGTGATAAACTGATTAAAAGTGAATTCGCCAAAGCGGAAAAGGTAGATGGGATATAGCCAGGCGATGGAAAGGGAACAGGCAGACAGTGCAATGGTTGAATGGGGCCGTTCCACTAAATAACAAGTACACTGATCCGAGTAGCGTTGGGAGGTCACGAAACAACAGGAGGAAGCATTGGGATAGAGATCTCCAGCACAGACACTGTACCTGTTGCTGAGATAGGAAGGTCGGAGAGTAAGAGAGCATTAGTCATTGCGGACGCCATATTTAACGGGACAGATAGGAGATTCTGTAGGAATGAGAGAGATTCGCAATTGATGTGTTGCCTTCCAGTTTCCAGGGTCAGTGATGTTTCGGATTGTATTTTCAGAATCCTTAAGGGGTAGAGAGAGCAGTCTTACGTCGGGGTTCATATAGGCACCAAAGACATAGGTAGGATAACGGATGGGGATGTCAGGTTGGGGTGCGATTTGTTGTTTGTTCCCCTTGCCACGTGCTAGCAAGACGAAGAATAGGGCAAAAAGACCAGTTGAACACGTGGCAACAGAGATGATGCAGAAGGGAGGGATTCAGATACGTGGATAATTGTGGTTCATTCTGTGCTAGGTGGTACCCCGACAAACGGGATTGTCTACACGTGAACCAGAGGGGTACCAATAGCCTGTAGTGGTTGGAATTTTGCTCATGCACTTCGGGAGGGGAATGAAAACTTGAATTATAGCACCAGTGTGCAGAAGGTTGAGAGTAGTATGGTAATAAGTAAGGTATCAAGGTCGCAAAAGTGCACCGGCAGGCAGGAAGTAAGTTTCAAATGTGTCTGTGGTCAACGCAGCAACATGCAGAATAAGGTGGGTGAACATGCAGCATGGGTTGCTACTTTGGACTTCGATGCTGTGGCCAGTACAGAGACATGGATAGAGCAGCAACAGGAAAGGATTTTGCAGGTTGCGATAATCAGATGTTTCAGTAAGAACAGGGAAGATGGTAAAAGAGGGGGAGGTGTGGCATTGTTAGTGAAGGACAGAATTACAGTGCAGAAAGGATGTTTGATGAGGACTCGTCTATTGAGGTAGAATGGGCTGTCGTCCGAATTAGGGAAGAGAGGTAACCGTTAGAAGGTGTCTAGAGGCATTTGAAAAGTTCCGAAGATGAAAAGGAAATAACTGCAACAAAAATTCTGGTTAGGAGCGAAAGTAACAGCGCAGCTTGTATGGGGGAATTTAACTTTCCAACTAGTAACTGGAAATGTTGTTGGTCGAGTAGTTTAGATGGATCAGTATTCGTCCAATGTATTGGAGAGTTTGTTGATACCGTATGTTGATAGACCACCAAGCAGCGATGCAATATTGGATTTAGTTCTATGCAATAAATTAGGACAAGTCTTAGATTTAGTGGGTGGTGCACACTTTGGTAATAGTGACCAGAATTCGGTTGCACTTATTTTAGTGATGGAAAGGGATAGGTATATATCACAGGGCAAGAGTTATAAGTAGATATAAGACAACTATGATGCGATTAGGCAAGATTTAGGATGCATAGGATGGAGAAGGAAAATGCAGGGGTTGCGCACTATTGAAATGTGGAGCTTGTTCAAGAAACAGCGACTACGTGTCCTAGATATGTATATACGTATGAGGTACGGAGGAAGTGGTCGAGTGAGGGAACCGTGGTTTACAAAGGAAATTGAATCTCTTGTCAAGAGGAGGAAGGAGGATTATGTAAAGATGAGGCGGGAAGGTTCTGCTAGGTCGCTTGTGTGTTCCACGTTCGGGAGGAAGGTCCTAAACAGGGAGCATAGAAGAGCCATGAGAGGACATGAGAAGTCTTTGTAAGGTAGATCAAGGAAAACTATAAAGTTTTCTATAGGTGTGTCTGGAATTTTTTAAAAAATGACTGGGGCAGGATCAGGCCAAGTCAAGGACAGTTGTGAGAATTTGTAAGTGGAGTCCGAGGATATAAGGAAGGCGCTAGATGAACACTTCTCTTTAGTATTTACACTGGAAAAAGGCAATTTTGTTGAGTACAATGTTGAGATACAGTCTGTTAGGCTAGACGGGATTGAAGTTCATGAGGAGGACATCTGAGCAATTCTGGAACGTGTGAAAATAGATAAGTCCCTGGGCCGAATAGCATTTATGCTCGGATTCTCTGTGAGCCGGGAGGAGATTACAGAGCCTTCTGCTCTTATGTTTATGGCGTCATCGTCTAATGCATAGTGCCAGACGGCTGGAGGACAGTAAATGTGGTTCATTTCTTCATGAAGTGGAAGAGAGGCATCCTTGGCAATTATGGACCATAATTCAGTCGTGGTTATGCAGATGGAAGGCATTATAAGAGATAGAATTTATAATCATCTAGAAAGGAGTAACTTAATTACGGATATTCAACACGGGTTTGAGAGTGTAGGTTGTGCCTCACAGAGCTTATTGAGTTTTTCGAGACGTTTATCAAGCAGTTAGATGATGGTAAAACGGTTGACATGGTGTATATGGAGTTCAGTGAAGCGTTTGCTAATGTGACCATAATTCCCTAAGATTTTAAATTCTTGTGAATAAGGACAACACTCGACATCGGCTGAAGTTGTTAAATTAGGGGCATGGTTAACTATAATCGAATTAGGCAAGAATCAGATATTGTAGGTTGAGAAAAGACTGTTTGAGTGTAAATCAACATCTGACTACCTGGACTCCCTTACACACCAACGGCTTCCAGTGTTGGACTGGCATGTTCCTGTGAAAACGACGGACAAGAATGGCATGACTCTGGAACCTTTGATGACAGGTTTTCAAATTCATCAGATGAAGGAGCGTACCCAATGTGTGGGCAATCAATAAAAACAGACCAGGTTTTGAAGAATATATGGAACTTATGAAGGAAGTAAAACCGGGATTTTCGAAAGCAAAATGAATCAATGAAATATCCGTGGCCAACAAAGATAAGGGGATTCCTAAGGCAATTCATATACATGTCATGTTTAGGAGCAAGAGGCTAGCTGGGGTAAGACTAAGCTCACTCATGAATAAAGTAATGGGATTATGTGCAGAACTACAAGCATAGGTGAGATCCTTAATGAATACTTTGCATCAGTGTTCTCCAAAGAGGGGGACATGAAGAATATTGAGATTAGGAAAAAGTGTGTGAATACTCTCAAGCACTTCAACATAGTGAAGGAGATAGTGTGGGTTGCAGATGCTGGAAAGTCAGACCTGATAAAATGTGGTGGTGAAATATATGAAGCAGGTTAAGCAGCACAAGAGATGCAGGAGAGTCGACGTCCTGGCAATATCCTTCATCAGGCCTGGGAGGGTAAAGCAGGCTGAGAAATAAATAGAGGAAGTGGGATGGGTTTTGGGGAAAGATAGGTAAATAGGCGTAGGTGGAATGGTGGTAGGTTACAGAGGGACATAGATAAGCTGCAGAGCTGGCTGAGAAATGGAAATTAGAGTTTAATGCGGACAAATGTGAGGTGATTCATTTTGGTCGGAGTAACCGGAATGCAAAGTACTGGGCTAATGATAAGTTTCTTCGTAGTGTAGATGAGCAAAGAGATCTCGTCGTCCAGGTACAAAGATCCTTGAAAGTTGCCACCCAGTTTGACAGGATTGTTGAGAAGGCATACTGTGATTTAGCTTTTATTGATGGATGGATCGTCTTCTGGAACCATGAGGTTGTGCTTCAGCTGTGCAAAACTTTGGTGCGGCTGCACTTGAAGTATTGTGGACAGTTCTGGTCACCGCATTACAAGAAGAATGTGGAAGCTTTGGAAAGGGTGCAGAGGAGGTTGACTAGGATGTTGCCTGGTATGGAGGGAAGGTCTAACAATGAAAGGCTGAGGGACGTGATGCTTTTTCGTTGGAGAGAAGAAGGTTGAGAAGTTACTTAATAGAGACATATTAGATGACCAGACGGTTAGATAGCGTGGACAGGGAGAGCCTTTTTCCAAGTATCGTGACGGCAAGGACGATGGGGCATACCTTTAAATTGAGGGGTGATAGATATAGGACAGTTGTTAGCAGTAGTTTCTTTACTCACAGAGTAGTAAGGGTATGGAACACTTTGCCTGCAACGGTAAGAGATTCGCTAACTTTAAGTACATTTAAGTCGTCATTGGACAAGCATATGGACGTACATGGAATAGTGCAGGTTAGATAGGCTTCAGATTGGTATGACAGGTCGGCGCAACATCGAGGGCTGAAGGGCCTGTACTGCGTTGTAATGTTCAATGTTCTATGTATTATATCATTCTGCATTTCATTATTTATTCTGTTTTACTTCTGCAAAAGGAATGGGGCTGTTTGATGGAACAGTGGAACCGTGTCGAGGTTTTCTTTTCCTTTGAATGTAACCAAGTCCTGTATCTGCATTCAGGGAATCTCGTTTTTAGGCGAATACGCCGAAGGTTTTCATAGTACTAAACACCGAGTTGCACTGACCCTAGAGGTTCAATCAGAACAATGAAGAATAAATTATACTCTGATTTTAATTTGTGCAGATATGCTCTGGGAGTGTTTTTGTTTAAAATTGTGTAAGGTGGGAAGTGATTTGCGCTATATTTTATTTGAATTTGACGTTCATTGAGTATTCTGTGGTTGTTGTTTTAGAGTAGAAGAAGTTGTTAACATGAACACCAAAACTCCCAGTTACCCATACCCTGATTTTAAAATTCATCCGAACTTTTGATAGAGTAGATGGTGAATACTTATATTGGAATTCCATTCGTCAACAGAAAAAAGCAAATATTCATGGAAGCCTGGAGAGGGAATCATTGAAGAGGAAGGATTCATAAATCCCTTTAGGAAGAGTGGCTCATTGCGGGAGGTGGACACCTTCATTCACCACTTCAATTCTATTTTCATTTTATCCCAACACTCCACTTAGAATTCCACGTAGGCATTGTCACTACTGTGCTCTGCTGGACACCGGCTCCCTGGAGAGATGGCGATATCACAATTTTGTGGGAATGTTTCAAAAAGTGCAATCAAAAGATTACAATCGGCTCATTTCAGAAGACAGTCTCCGAGCTGGCTCGCCACAGCGAGTGGAATGCAGAACAAAAAAAAAAGGGAAGGATGAGGGAACAAATACCTTGTTCAGAAATGGTTCAGAGGCCTCGGGAAAAGATATGGATTTTGAATTCATTTTTTTTTTAGGGTAAAGAAAGATAAATATTTTACAAAATGTGGAGTTCAAGGAGTTGAACATGAAGTAAATTCAACTTCCAATTCCGGTCGATTAAATCATTGCTGATCTAATTGTCACCTCACACCCAAAACTCCATCCGTCTCAGAAACTGTTCACTTCGTTGCTTGTACACAGGTGGCAATGTGGAATAAAATCTTTTTTTCCCAATAACACGCTCGTAAACATTTGGAAAAATTATGTTTTGATATTGTTAAACTCTGTACTAGAGCGCAACTACATGAGTTAAAACCAATGGCAGTTGTCCGGCTGACACACCAGTTCCAAAATGTAATAACATCATGGATAATCTGGTTGTCTTGATACCCTTTGACTGTGCGCTGGAAGGACTGCACTCTGTTTTCTTAAAATGAAACAACTTTCAGAGCGATAGAGCTTTGCTATGTTTGTGCTACACTTATTTTAAGCGCCGTGTCACCTTTCTAACTTGGCCACTATTTCAATTTTGCATGGCAATGTCATATTTACTGCTGCAAAATGACTGCTGTTCTAGTTACTGGTGAACTCGCTTTTCAGAATTTATTTGCGCCGTGAGGATATGAATTGAGGTTAAGGTGTAAAGTGAACGTATTATAATGTTGGCACACATAATTCCATCTCAGATACAAGTTACCTCGGCACAAAAGGGTTAAGGTACAAAGTACGAAGAGAAACATGTATAACAAGGTGAAGTATTCCTTCATAGAATATTAGAAAATTAAAGAATTTGGGAACAGTTTACATTAACGTTTCTCACAGATTAAACTAGGTATTAAAGGAATATGTTAACCATTCAGCTGATGATTCCTCAGCCCATATTTTTGGTCTCATGACACTACCCTGATGATTTTCTGTATGATTTACTGGGGCTGCGTTGCTTGACCTCCAGTATGTACAAACGTCTGATTTATTTTTGCTCCGACCGAAACTCCAACCGTCTCCTCTAATCAAAACCTCTGGGGACAAAATTGGACAAATAAACTGCTGCAATCTGTTGCAGTCCCTGAAGTGCAAATGCTACAGCTTACTTCACGAAGGATATCGCGCAATGCAAACGGTTCTGTGTTTTATTTTAAGATCTCCAGGGACTTAGCTTTTAATACGGGGAGAGAAAATTTTCAGTGCATTCGAAGAAGTAAATCTTTCCTGTGAGGATAACTAGAAAGAAATCTGCTTCTGCTGGCCAAATGTTGCCAACGCAAAACTGATATATGGATAGTCATGTACATGAAATTGATTGATTAGTTTAAAAAAAAATCACAGTTTACTCATTTTCGTTTTTGTGACAAATTGTACGGCATGACTAATTTCAGGTGTCAGCGCTGATCAATGCAATACGTATCTTTTCTCCCATACTTCAGATTTTAAATGCTTCCAGGATGTCACAACATAATTTTAACTGTAACTACATTTTTTTTTCTCTGACGTTTAGGATAAGAGGCAATCTTGGTGTGCTTGTGTACATTTTTATAAAATTGCAAAACAAAGTAATCTTAAAGATTTTAACAGAGACCATGGATATCCTCCCCTCCAGATTTTACACACGGATGAATCAAATCCATTTCAAACGGAAATCTTCTGATTGTGAGCTTTTGCGCCTGGCAGAAGAGGCGATAACTTGAGAAACAATCTCTGTCATAGGTGGCTACCACAAATATATAAAGAGGTGCTGTGGGTTAGTTTGTCGATCATTGCCTATACACCTGCCAGAATTTATGAGCTGCAGATTCATAAGATTGTGTGTGATTTTAGTGAAGTGTTGAAGTCACTTCAAGTTTTTCAGCCGGTCTCACTGTATGTGACACGTCGTAATATGCTTGGTGAAGTATTTGAAAGCATCTTTGAACTTACCTGTCAACTTTGCCTGTGTCATTGCATAAATATCCGTATTCGTGCATGAATGTAAGAGTTGCAGCATGTATCCGATTTACTGCAGAATAAATTTTGGTTCATTGGGATTTGAACCGACCGAATAGCTGTCACCTGAAATCCGCACAAGTCGAAAATGTGCAATATATGTCAGATAAAACAAGACAGAAGTGCCTGAAAAGGCAAAGACCAAAGTAATGGAGTTCCTCATGCTCTTCATTTCTGGGTCGCATTTATTAATTTTATTGTTGTTTTATCGGCGTCTCCTGCAGTCTCCTGTGGCAACCTTAATGTGTCTGGCAGCCACGACATGAAGCAGCAAAATAAGGAGCAACGGAAGACATGGGGTTTATGAGAGCCCAATACTAGAGGAAATAAGCTTTTGGTTAGACAGGACAGATTTGTAATCCAGAGAGTCCCGACAGTGTGAGAAAAAGCCATTCAGCCAATTTTCGCCGCATTAACCATCAAAGAACATCCCACACTGACCAGCCCCTCTCCCCCACCCCTGTAAACCAACATGTACTGTAAGATCTTAAGACTACAAAGCAGCAGCAGAAATTAGGCCAATCGGCCATTCGAACCTGCTCTTCCATTTCATCCTGAACGAAAGATTTTGTTATCAACCCCGTCGTACTGCTTTTCCACACAACCTTTGATCACCTTGGCAATCAAGAACATGTTTATTTTTGTTTTAAATATTCTCAATGACCTGTCCTCCATAGCCTTATGTGGTCATAATTCCCACAGATTCACCTCTCTCTGTGGTAGAGACGTTTTGCCTTATCTCCTTATCTCCTGTCCTGTCTCGCCAAAGGCTTATTTCCTCTGGTATTGGACTCTCGTAAACTTGAAAGAAGGACATGGCAAATGGGATGATACTACGGCTTTAAGTTCTGTAAATGAAGAAAGATGCTGAATGTTCTGTTCCAAAGTCTGTAAAGTAAACAGCTTATGAGGCCTTGATTTCTTTTTGAATTTGGAACAGTAGAAGCGGCCTGAACTGATGGGTACAACCTGCCCAGGGGCCTGTTTTTTTTTTCAAGTTATTGCCTCCAATAGCCTTTTCTAGTATCTTTGCTGGGAGCTGTTATTCCTGTCTCTGTTAGAAGTAAAGATGGGATGTTCTTTCAGCTCCTAAAATGGCATGTCAGAAAATTGACCTTGCTAAATCTGCCTTTGCCAAGTTTGTGTTTATGTAATGTTATTGTATTGCAACAGTTAATTAGTCGTCGTTAATATATTATTTCATTAGCGATTTCGATAGAGTTTCAGTAAAATCTGCTTTTTCTTCTCTTATTGTTATTTTTTCTGCATTTCACTTACAGCGTATGGAAAAAAGTGTTTTGCTTAATAACCAACAGTTTGCCCAATCGAATTTCATCTGTAACAAAGCGTCTTCTACCTAGCGTTAAAATAAGCAAGATGCCACACTCTAGACTGACTTCGCAACATATGTTTGGATGTATTTGTTTTGGTCCATAAAACGATTCCCTTCATCTATGCCTAATGTGTCTTCCGTTCAATCTGAGGCTCTTCCCTCGATCCTCGGCTCTCCTACCAATGGAAACATCTTTCCGCTTTGTCCAGGCCAGTCAGTGCTCTGGAAATTTCAATCAAATCCCCCAGTCATCTGTCAATACCCCGTACGTATAGTCCCAGCACCATGAAGCGATCATCATATGTTAAACTTTTCATTGATAGGATTATTCTTGTGTACCTTCTTTGAACCTGTTCCAGGGTGAATACATGTTGCCTGGCATATGTGGCCGAGACTTGCTCAAATACTCTAAATGCGGTATGACCATAATATTATGAAGTCCCAGACGTTCATCGTTGTTTTTACATTCCGGTCCTCTCGAGATGAATGGCAGCATTGTATTTGCCATCCTAACTTTCGACTCAACCTTTAATTTACTTTAAGTGAAACCTGGACTCAGACTTCCAGTTTTCATTTAAAGTTACTTGCAGAACAAATTTTCAAAGTGGTGAATATGTGGAATGAGTCTGTGGAGGAAGCAGGAGCAGCGATCAGAACTACAGCATTTTCAGAAATTGAGCATATACATGAATAGGAAATGCTGAGAGTGATATGGACAAACACAGGCGAATGGAGCTAGTTCATCTCAACACATTTGTTCGGCACCTGCCAATTGAACCAAAGTGTCTGTTTTAAATTTTGTCTGATTTTATGACTATAAACAAATTCACATTAAGTCCCCAGGAGGATGCGAGTGATGTGCTGAAGACACAGACTGTGTCCCGATTATGCATCGGGTAAGAGTCAAATATTGGATTATAAATCTAATCAGAAAAGTCAACTGATCCACCAAAATAAACTTGATTGAACTTTCTGCAGACACCATCAATATCTGTTTGAAAGTCAAAAATAAACACAATGGCATTTT
This sequence comes from Chiloscyllium plagiosum, assembly GCF_037043375.1. Taxonomy (NCBI): domain Eukaryota; kingdom Metazoa; phylum Chordata; class Chondrichthyes; order Orectolobiformes; family Hemiscylliidae; genus Chiloscyllium; species Chiloscyllium plagiosum. The sequence continues at coordinate 4,437,044 of NW_028270179.1, read as the reverse complement.
TCACGAATATCTCTTGACATAAAACAGTGATCTAATAATGCAATTGGTTATCACGGCAGTGGTAAAAGGAATCACATAACTCGCTGGAAAATATGTACGGATGCCTCTTTTTAAGTTACGTTTTCACCATCTCATGGAAAAGAACAATGCAAATGCATTCGCGGCAATAAACAAAATGAATGCAACATTTACTGCAAAACCTCAAGCAAAGTGACACCAACTGACATTTACTATAAATTGAAAACTGACTTTTGTTAGACAGGATCTACCAACTGAAGAATGTATAATATATCCACTTTTGCAACCTTGAGAAATGGTCATGGAAAGCCAATTGACCACACTTTAAAACAAAAAAAGCCAAGCATGTAACTTAGCTAATGCTGTTAAAAAGGAAGACTACAATTTATATTTTCACAGATGATATCAAATCTGGATATTTTTTGCTGAAGACTACGTTTTGTAATGTTTACGAAACATTTTTGGAAACGCAGATTGAATATCTACATCGAATATGCAATGAATTTGTTCATGGACCTCGGACAATTTCCTGCCATTTTCTTCTTTTTACTTCTATCTGTCTTACATTCGCATAGTGTATCATCCGAATCATCTTCCAACAACCTCATTCATCGGCTCTCTGCAATGGCTCAAAATGAACATAGCAGACTCAAGAAGACCCCATGAATGCGAACCTGTTGGTTGGGCCGAAAATCCTGTATAAACGTATCAAAAAATGTTAGTTTACTTTCTGTTTCCTTTGCCTGGCATGGCGACATGGTATTTTTCATTTCTTGTTCTCCACAACTGAAGCTTGTAACATCGACATATTCATTTGTCAGAGAGGTAAAAACAATGACTGCAGATGCTGGAAACCAGATTCTGGATCAATGGTGCTGGAAGAGCACAGCAGTTCAGGATTCCTGATGAAGGGCTTTTGCCCGAAACGTCGGTTTTGCTGCTGCTCCTCGGATGCTGCCTGAACTGCTGTGCTCTTCCAGCACCATTGATCCAGACCTGATGAAGGGCTTTTGCCCGAAACGTCGATTTTGCTGCTGCTCCTCGGATGCTGCCTGAACTGCTGTGCTCTTCCAGCACCATTGATCCAGAATATTCATTTGTCAGCCTAACATTGAATTTAATCCATATTAAATTGTGGTCGTTGTGGAGAAAAGAAGTAAAATCGTTCAAAATTGTGGAAATAAAAGTAATTCCTTGATTTTGTTTGAATTATATCTGAAATTGTTACATGAATTTCATATCCTATTTCGGTTTTTTCTATGTTTGATTTAACAATACGTAATAACAAAGTAAATTAATTAACTTCGATGTAGTTAAAATATAGGATATATTGACGTTAATGTATTAGTGTTCTGCAGCATGTATGAGTGTGAAAAGATTATTTATAAGTCTTGGTGCATAAATCTGATGAGGGTATGGCATCTAGGTATGACTGTGAAAATTGATGACGCTGAATTACGAAAATGTGACAACCGACTTAACCGTGAACGGGAAATGGGTGACAGTTAAATCAGTTCAACGCAGTCTACATCAGACACACATGCCTTGAAGATCTCAGTTGAAAATGTGAATCGACGATGTCTACCAAATTAATTTTAAGATTGCATTATGCCGAAGCAAGTCACTTGGAAGGAAGGCAGAAAATATTTCTCAGGATTGAGAGCAATTTGAAAGGCATAAAGTTACGAACAATTGTCCATACGGGAGGTAGAAAACAGAATATCAGCACAAAACAGCCAGACATACGAAGACAGGCTATCAGTAACTGTACAGGATGAAATACAAAGGCTAAAACTAATTAATCCAGATGCTATGGGGTGGAAATGTGGCTCAGTGATTAGCACTGCTGCCTAACCACAGCTGGAACCTGGGTTTTATTCCAGCCTAGCGTTAAAGTCTGTGTGGAGTTTGAATATTTTCCCTGTGCCTACGAAGGGTCCCTCTTGATGCTCTGGGTTTCTATCAAATGTGCAGCTTCGGTGATTTGGCCATGCTAAATTGCCTATAATGTTCAACGATATGCCGCCTCGATGTATTAACTACGGGTCTGAATGGGACGCACTTCAGAGTGTCAATGTGCAATCGGTTGGCTGAATGCCATACAAACACACTGCAGGGATTCCCTGCAATCTCTCTCCAACAGCAGTGAACGTGAAAGAAGAAGTACGATGCCGAGTTACAGGAAGACCTAAGCAAATACATTGGCCTGGCATCAAATAATTAATCTGTCTTTTTTAGTACACATGTCTTTTAACAAGACTGTAATTGTGCTAAGTTATTAAACTTTTATATAAAACTGCAGATGGCTCACTAAATCTTTGGAAAGAAGGAATCTCATCACATTATCAACTCGGTAACACAAGTCACTTCATTTCCAAGTAATACACTTCTCAATTCAGGGTCTCTGGGATTGCCGAATAAACATTTCACTTACACAAAAGCTGCAACAGAACCTGATACATTTATCCAAACTGACTGAGAGCAAAGACTTCAAAGTGGTGCTTGAAACCATTCTTTTTTTTTTCTTGACAGTCAATTAATGGTGTCTTGGTTAGCAACACTCACATGACAATAATGATTCAAAACTGTACAGAATTTGGACGATTCGGGAAAAATCAAACAAAAGAAAATGCAATATTAAGATACAACATACGAAACACAAACGAGAAAGAACTGCTGAAGCTGCAAAGCAGAACCAACAACAGAAGTTGCTGGAAGGAATCAGCCTGTCTGGCAGTATCTGCGGAGAGAAATCATTTAACGTTTTGAGTCCAGTGACCCTTCGAAAGAACTTATCGTAGCTCTAAAAATGTTTTTTTTTAATGTAGAATGCAGAGAAGCGAGAGGAAATTAGGAGTAAATGATAGGTAGAGATATAGAGCCCAGAGAGAAAGCAAACCTGTTGGCTCGACAAAAAAGGGAACAGCAATTACCTTTATAAATCCTACGGCTTCTACTGGTGTCGAACAAGGGATTGTGCATAATGGTAGACTGTGTGTTAGTAAGGGCAGGTCTGTTCAAGCGGACGAAAACTTGGGGAAAGCCTTTTGCCTAAAATTGCTGAAATCGATTTTGAGCCCAGAATGCTGTATATTTCTGAAGCAGGAAATCAAGTCCTATTCTTCAAGCTTGCGCTGAACTTCACTGAAGCACGGCAGCAAGCCTGTAATGGATATGTTGTCTCGGGAAGTGCGTCAGATTCTTGAAGTGGCAGACAAAGGAAAACTATGGAATTTAGCTCTGTGGAAGAAATGTTTGGGTTTCACAAAGCAGTCACTCAGTCTGTGCTTAGATTCGGAAATATAGAGCACACTACATTGAGGAACAAGTGTACCAGACTAAACAATTATACTGAGCGAATTGCAGGTAAATCTGTGCTTCATCTGGAAAGATTTTTGAAGCCCACAGGTACTGAGGAGAGGCGAAGTAATCCGCAGGTAATACACCATTTGTGGTTACATGGGAATGTGCCATAATGCTGTCGGGTGTGAGGTCGACGGTGGATAGGGAGCGGACCAGGATATATCAGAGGGAACGGTTCCCTGCAGACGGTTGACAAGAGAGAAGGAAACATGTTTCTGGTGGTGGCATCCCGTTGAAGCTGGCTGAAAGAGTGGTGAATAATCCTGAAATATTGTGCAAGTCATACTCAACATAGGGGTCTGTATTTGTCGAGAGATGGTCAGATGTACTTCTTTTTAAATCTGTAAATGGACGAGAATTCTCCCAATGATCATGTTCTGAAAAAAGTCAGTTCTCTCCAGTACTTAAGTGTTTATCAATTCGTCTAAATAATTATCTAATATTTGGTAATATCTGTTGTCTAACCTTGCTTTGTGGACTTTACCTGACGCATCGCCGACGTTAGTGGAGGTGATTAGAATGCAACGAAGGCACGTGTTTTGAACGAGGTCATGCACCCCCGCCCAAAAAAAATTTCAAAAATATTAATCCTGACTGTAACTATCTTGTTTCTGTTAAGCAGGTTATTTGTGGATATTCCAGGGATGATGCAATTGGTGCAACCAGTCTGTTTTAAACAAAACGGAAGATTATAGAATGAAATACAAACAAAAGAGAACAGAATACAGAATAACTAAACCTATTCAAAAACCCAACAGATTATCCAAACTTAATGATGTATTTCCAACTACTTACAACAATATGCATGAACACCCCTTGGCAAAAGAGAAAAATAAAACACAGGGTCTGACAGGAGAGACGTCAGGGAGAGGAAGGATCAGCATGGATCTACTTCTTTGAATCCAGCTGCTGCTCAACTGAATGCTTGTTTAAATCCAACCAAACCAAAACAGAGTAAAGCTGAGCTGGCAGGACTAGCGACTCCCTCCTGGTTGTATACTTTCTTTTTAACCGTGAAAGCTTATTCAAGTACATTCCTGCAGTCATTTCGGAAACTTCTTTTCGACCTCCTGAAAAAAAAAACGAAGGCAACATCAACTTGTAAAAGGAGCAGCAACATCACACACGTCAATCATGTTAACACGTTTTAAGATGTTGCACGATTTTAGGAGCATTATACAAATCCAAGTGCTTGAAAGCATTCATATCATCAGAATTACATTTTGTAGCTTTCAAAATTATGACATTTCTTTTGCTTCAGTCCATTAAAAATTTAATCAAATCGTCATAAATTTGAATGTTGACCTCCTTTGAGATGCTTCATTGATAATATAAACAGTACATTTAAAACAGAAATTTTAATTTAGAAACGATTGTAATATCGCTTGCAATATCTTTGTAATATCTTTTTATTTGTAACATCGGTCAATATTGGTACAATAATCCTTGTTTCAACTCGAACACAAACTGTTTTTCTGCTGTTGTTGCTTCTACCTTCATTTGAATCCAAACAGGCATTTGTGAAAATGTATCCAGAAGGCGAAGTTCGAGATTAGACAATTGAATGAGATAAAGAAATCAAACATTTACCTGTAAAGTTAGCAGCATTGATAGAGATACACATGCAAATATTTAAAAAGACTGATTACTTGCAAACAAACTCTTCTCAATTTTGCAGTTATAGAAAAAGAATCAAATTTGTTAAGACCCCAGGCAGATGTCTATACAAAGATTTGGGAAATGCATGTGTTCCTTGCGGAGAAGGAACACAGAATCAGAAGTAGACCATTCAACCGATCAAGATTGCTCAGCCATTCAATGTGTCGTCGTTCATCTGATCATTCTTACTTCCAGTTTTTTTCTTCTACCCGTTAACCCACGATTCACTTCCTGATTAAACATCTGTCTCTGCATCTCAGCCTTCAATATACTGACTGACCCAGACTCGACTCCTCCTTGTGGTAAACACTTCCACAGATTCACGCCCATGGGAACACAGCCTCTCAAACAGTCTTGTACTCCATTAACACTGCCCCCCCCCCACCTCCCAAGATAGTGCTCACTCCTTCAACACTGAACCTCCGAATGTCTGGCACTCCCTCAGTACTTACTTTCCAACAGTGTGCCACTCATTCAGCCCTGATCCTGTGACAGGGCCCACTCTTTCAGCAATGATCCTCCGACTGTGGAGCTCCCTCAGCGTTAATCATCTGACATGACTGCACTTCTTCAGCACTGAACCTCCGATAATGCGAAGATCTGTCAGCACTGATGCTCCACAGTGCAGGGCTCCCTCAGCACGGACCGTCTGACAGTGTGTTACTCTCTCGGAACTGACCTTTTTCCAGGGTGGCACTGTTGTAACACTGCCTTTCCGACAATGGAACTCCCTCAGCGCTGACACTCCAGCAATGCAACACTCCCTCAACACAAACCCTGTGGCAGAGCCTACATCCTCAACAATGACCTTCTAACAATGCCCACATTCTCAGGGCTGACCATGCAATAGTGCTTCCTTCGTCAACATTAAGTCTCTGACAGGTGAAGTCTGACCCTCTGACAGAGTCCACTTCGTTAACACCGACCATGTGACAGTCTTTTCTCCCTGGCACTCTGACAATGCCATTTTCTTTAGTACTGATTGTTCAACGGTGCGAAGGGTTGCAGACACACCGTCCCTCTGAAACACATAGGAGGTTGTGTATCTCGGAGTGAGATCTGGACCCATTAGTAAATCCTGCAGTCGGTAAGATCACTCACAGGAGACAGCATGTGGAGGTGAGAGGACTGCTATATTCAGACCCACAAAACAGGGCATAGATACAGTACTGGGCAGGGAAACGCAACGCTGTCGGCTTCATTGCCACCAGCTTGTGAGGGACATGCATTCACCTCTGTTGACTGGTCTTTACTGAGGAGAAAGTGAGGTCTGCAGATGCTGGAGATCAGAGATGGAAATGTGTTGCTGGAAAAGCGCAGCAGGTCAGGCAGCATCTAGGGAACAGGAGAATCGACGTTTCGGGCATTAGTCTTTACTGAGACTGCATAGGGGATTCAACACATCACTCCTGCCCCGTGCTGAATGAGTGATCCCTGAGATATACTTTGGATCATTCTTCTGTTTGTAACCACCCCTAGAACACTCACTATCTCTGTCAACTTCAGAAATACCTAACACTTTAAGCCCGAAACGTCTCCAGTCGATACTACCTTCCTTTGTCTCTGTAAATCCGACAATCATGTCTATCCCTGTAAGCTCCTCCTGCCAAGACATCTCTCCAGGGTATGTATATTGAATTCTATCAGGATGTTACAAAACACGCTGATTGCCTGTTCAGAAATTACGGAGGCATGGGGTACAGGGAAATTTGGATGCCTGGATACATAATGAGCTGGCCGATAGAAGAGAGAGTGGCAATGGACAGAAAGCATTCAGCCTGGAGCAGGATGACCTGTGGTGTTGTGCAGGGACCGGCTCTGGGACCTCTGCGCTGTGCGATTTTTTATAAATGACTTGGATGTCGATGTGGAAGAGTGGGTTACTCATTTTGCTGATGACATAAAGGTGGATCAAGTGGTGGATAGTTTGTAGGGCTATTGTAGGTTGCAACGGGGCATTGATAGGATGCAGAAATGGGCTGAGACGTGGCAAACACAGTTCCAGTTGGAAAGTTTGAAGTGATTAATTTTGGAAGGTCAAATTTGAAAGCAGATTACAGGGCTCAAGGCAGAATTCTTGGTAGTGTGTCGTAACAGAAGGATCTTGGGGTTAATGTACATTGATCCCTCAAAATTGCCACACAAGTGGATTGGGTTGTTGAGAAGGCTTATGGTGTGTTGGCTTTCATTAGCTGGGGGGCTGAGTTTAAGAATGGTGTGGTTTTGATGGAGATCGCTCGAGACCTGGTAAGACCAGACTTGCAAAATTGCTTTCAGTTCTCGTCCCTTCATTACAGGAAGGATGTGGAAGCTTTTTAGTGGGTATAGACGTGCTTTACAATGACGCTGCCTGGACTGCGGGGTATTTGTTATGAAGAAAGATGAAGGGAGCCAAGATCTTTCTGATTGGAGCGAGGAAGGTTGTGGAGCCACTTGATAGAGGTGAACAAGATGATGAGAGGTATAGATAGAGGGAATAGTCAGCGATTTTATACCATGGCAGAAATAGCTATCACAACAGGGTAACTATTGGAAGGCCTCGGGAAGATTTCAGGTTTCTGTTCTTTACACAGATTGGTGTGCATTTGAATTGCACTGTCAATGGTGGGAGGAGAGTCAGATACGTTAGGGACATTTAATAGACACTTGTATAGGCACATAGATTATAGTAAAATGAAAGCTATGCAGGTTTGATTGACCTTAGAGTAGGATCAAAGGTTGTATTGTACTGTGTTCCATGTTTCACGTTCCGTATGGTGGACTGGGCAATCAGTTCAGATCAACGTTAAAGGAGATGGCATCTAGGAGGAGCTAGTCAAACGGATATAAAATTGGTTTGATTGGTTGAGACAGAGGGTGGTGCGAGACGTTTTGATTTGCTGACTGGAGGCATGTGCCAGCGGTGTAGTGGGTCCATTGTTATTTGTCTTTTGGATAAATGATTTGGATGAGAATTTTGGTTTCCTGGGAAGTAAGTTTGAGAGACACTAAAATTGGTAATATAGGAGGTAGTGAAGAAGGTTATCTGTGATCCATAAGGATTAATAGCATTTTTGGAGTAGGGGGACGAAGAATAACAGATAGAGTTCAATTTGATAAATTTGAAATGATCCATTTTAGTGAAGCAAACCAAGACGGAACTAGGACAGTTTTGTTTTGGCATTAGGGTCGTGTTGTTAATACGTTACCTCGGGTTTCTGGTGCACAGTTCTTTAGAAGTGGCGTTGCAGGTGGACAGAGTAGTGAAGCAGGCATTTGGGTTCCGTTTCTTCATTGATCAGAGCATTGAGAGTAGGAGTTGGGATATTATGTTGTGGTTAAACAAGACTGTTGGGGCCTGGGAAGTAAGCATTGTTGATCAGTAGGAAGAACTCATCTGGTTCACTTAGGTCCTTTAGAAATGGACACCTGACATTCTAACCTGGTCTGGCTCACAGTGACCTCAGACCAAAGCAATATGGCAAGAATGAGCTGCCCTCTGGGAGATTAGCTGTCGGACAAAAAAGGCAGGTAAAATCAGTGACACGCTTAAATAAAAATACATATTTCCCTCCCTACCACTGCAAACACCTCCAGTTGCAGCATTTTCTTTTGGCTTTGTAATACCGTCAGATCTGGCGACTCTCTGTCACACTCAAACCACCGTCAGCACCTTCACTTCTACCTTTTCCTCTGTATGTCATTATACCCCGACTATGATTACTCTTCCCACGACCCTCCTCCTGCTGGTATGCAATACCTTTAACATTTATTCCTAAAACACTCTCTCACTTCAGATTTTAATGTAATGTTTGGTGATCTTCCAAGCCTCATAATATACTATAATCATTTTTGGCGTCAGTGAGGGACGAATGGGAATTTCATGCTGAGGTTTTGTCTGTTTCAATGGAATATCATTTTGTTGAGTGATTTATATTGTTCCTTCAAATTTTTACCACTGCTCGTTTGCAGACATACATTTTTCCCTTAGTCAGTTTTCCCCTCAAACGCATGTAAAAGGCAATTTTGTTTCTCGTTGTAGCTTTCTGTGATTTTCTTTAAAACTTTATTTTTCTTTAAACTGCATGTAATCAAAATTTCCCAGGGGATCTCACCATGTGACATTACTCATTCACTCAGTTTCATGACACATTGGTCGATCTGAGATAGTTACGTCCCTCGCCAGTTTCACAATGTGTTATTCAAAGAGACACTGCCAGAAACATTCCCAAAACTCATTTTGCTATGTTACTCTTGCTAATGCGATGGTCCAAGATTATACGAATATTGAGGATTCCCAAAACTTATTGCAATGCCATGGTTAAACATTCCAATGAATTCCAGTTAAATGCAGTGATCAGCAATGAGATGCTGTTAGATGCCCTAAAACCATTCTCGCGCGTGAGTCCTTGGCGGGTAGGAGCCAGAACGCACATCCATACTGACATTAATTCATTAACTGGGACCTAATGCTTTCTCGCTCATATCTTTATTATACATTCCTATCAGTGTTATCCTGACTGCTTTTCCCATTCTGGCAAAGACCCCAAAACGTTGTGTGCCATTGAATATTTATGTTCCACCTTTTATTCACCCTGTAACCATGTATCTCAGGTGGCACAAATCAGTCTACCTTATTTTGGAGATTTTGTCCATTCCAGAGAAATCACATAATTTACTCTTTCCCACAATTTCCTGTCACAAACCTATGCGCTGATACGCAATTTTAATTAAATTCCGCTCCATCCTGTTCCGGTGTGCTCATATTCAGCTACATTCCCATTCTTTCCCGATGTTTCACATTTTCTCTTTGAATTTGGAATGCTCCTTTCATGTGAACCCCATCTCTGCATCCTCTCTGTCGGTTTACAAACCTATCATAAACTTATCGACCTTTATGCCGCTCATTTAATACTTGCACCATCCTCTCTGTGGACAATGTTCTCCTCCGATCCCTTTTAAGTATTCCTCTCTCACTCCATGTTTAAGTCCTCTAGTTATGGATTCCTCTACCCTGGGGTAGATACCATAGTTGTTCCCCTTATTTATATCCCTCATGGATTTATTAACCTTTATAATGCCATCCCTCAGTCACGTACGCCCAATAGAATACTAAGAACAATGATACAAATATCTCTGCTCCGTTTCCCGCCAATATTTTGCCACAATGTTCTGGATACACTTGTTCAGGACCTCTAGCTTTCTCTACCTTCATGTTTTAAGACCTCCAGCAACAGCTCTTCAGGCATGGGAATCTCTTTACAAACCATCACTGCTTCATTCCCTTTGCTTAAATGTCTTTGTCCACAGTACAGTCTGACATGAATTATTCATTTCTGGTCTCGCCCAACTCTTGTGATTCCACACATAGATGGCCTCATTGAAGTTTGAGGGCCCAATTGCGTCTCTATACGCTTTTTTGTCCTTGTATCCGGAGAGAATCTGTTTGCATTCTCCTTAACCTTATCTGCCACAATTGCCTCATTTCCCGTTTTGCTTTCAGCTTATGCAGCCTGTCCTTGTACATCAAATCCTCCAGTGTCAGTAACAACTTTGTCAATCGTTGCTGCATTTGCATTTTCCGAGAATGCTTCATACAGCAGGATGATCAGAATACTAGGCAGTACTCCAAAGAGAGGTCCAGCAATATCTGGTATCAACTCATGCCCAAATTCCTCTGACCAATGAGGGCAAATGTGCCAAATACAGCTTTCACCACCTTTTCCACATGTGATGCCCCCTCCAAGGAGCAATGCAACTGCACCCTTTGGGCTCTCTCTATTCGACAGAACTGCCCAGCGTCTACCATTCTCTGCGTTAGTCCTCCCTGTTCTATCTTTATAAAAGCCTACACCTGAATTAAACTCCATCTTTAATTCCTTGACCTATGGACAGAAGATAAGATCCCCTGTATTCACTACCCACTGTAACACTAATTTTGGCATCCGTAAACTAACAATGACTCAGATATTCTGAACAAAATCCTTCATGTAACAGATTAACAGAAGTGGATCCACCGCTGGTCTGATGAACAACCATCTAATGAACCACCACCTCTCTCCAACTTTCAAGCCAAGTTTGTATGCAATTGTAACCTTACTAACCAGTGTCGCCTGGAAAACCCTGTCCAAGCCCTTGCTGAATTAACTATAGAGAGCGTCTTCTGCTCTGCCATCATCTATCTTCTTGTTGAGCTCATCAACAAACTCAATCATGTTTATGAGATAGCACCTGTATCCACCGACACCTCCAAATGGACCCCACCACAGGGATACATTTCCCTCCACAACCTTATCCACTTTCCGCAAATACAGTTCTCTCCCTACCCCCTAACAAGCCACCCTCAACTCCCGGTACTTTCCCCTGCCACCGCAGGAATTGCAAAAACTGACCCGACACCTCCCCTCAGCATCCGTCCAAGGCCAGAAAAGAACCTTCCACATCCATAAAGGTTTCACCTGCATTTCCAAATATGTCATTGATTGTATTTGTTGCAGTCTCCTTTTCACTGTGCAGACTGGACGCCTTCTCGCAGAGTGCTTTACAGAACATCTCCAATACACCTGCACCAAAGAACCCCACTGCCCCCGTCTGAACGTTTCAACTGCCCCTCCAATGCTTCCGAGGGAATGCAGGTCCTGGGCCTCCTCCATCGTCACTCCCTCACCACCCGACGCCTGGAGGAAGAATGCCTGATCTTCTGGCTCGGAACTGTCCAGCTCGAGGGCATCAATGTGGACTTAAACATTTTCCTCATTTCCTTTACCCCAGTTCCAACCATGCAGCTCAACATCACCCTTATGACTTGTCCCACTTGTCAATTTTCTTTCCCACCTCTATCCTGCACCCTCCTCTCCGTTCTATTACTTTACACCCGCCTCCATCGACCGATTGCACTCTCAACTACTTTCTCCCCAGCGCCGCCGCCTCCCTTATATCTCTACACCCCGCGGCTCCCAGCCTCATTCCTGATGAAGGGCTCTCGGCCGAAATGACAATTTCTCTGCTCCTAGGATGCTGCCTGACCTGCTGTGCTTTTCCAACAACACACTCTCAATCCAAGCACAAAGTCGTGCCGACTATCGCTTAACAATGCTTGCCTCTTCAAATATACGTGATTCCTGTCCCTCAGAATCGCTTCCAACAAAGCACGCACAACTGACATCAAGATAATTGGTGTTTGGGTCTCTGGATTTCACTTGCAGGCTTTGTTTTCAAATAACTTGCTGGCATAACATTAGCCAACCTCTCGGCTTACCTGTGGCGGTCAGTAGGAATATCTCTAAGGGGATCCGATATTTCTTCCTGAGCTTCCCATAATGATCCGGGATGTACTTGATTAATTCCCAGGGATTTGGCTATCTTTATAAGTTTCAAAAACTCAAGTACGTCCTGTTCTGTAATGTAGACTCTTTTGAAGACATCTTTCTTTATTTCCCTGACTTCCCCAGGTTTTCTCCACAATGACGTGAAATTGTCGATTAGGTTCTCACCCATTTCATTGGTTCCACGCATTGATGGCCCCATTGATCTTTAAGGGACTACATGCGGTCGAAAGTTCATGTTTAGTTATTATATACATGTAGTTTCTCTTTGGATTTTCATGAATCCAATCCGCCAACACTTTCTCAGGTCCCCCGTTAGCCCTCCTGAATTCCGTGTTAAGTGCACTACCACACCTGAAATGTTATTAAAGTGATTCACTTAATCCGGCTCACTATATATGTTATCTGTCCCTTTTTCTTGACCAGAGCCTCAATATGCACAGTCTTCCAGTATTTCCTCCCGGCGTCAGCATTATCTTTCATATTAACAGGAATATGCTTGCCCTGAACTCTCGTTGTTTCTCTCTTTTGAAAGTTTCCCACTTGCCACACGTCCTTTTAACTGTAAATAGCCTCCAATAATTAACGTTTGAAAGGACTTGACTGATAATATCTGGATTGCGGCAAGGCCAATTTTACTCTTTAATTTGTGGACCAGGCCTGTTCATTTCCATAACTATTTTTAATCTAATAGAAGTGTGTTCTCTTTGACAAAATGCTTGCGCACTAACACCTCAGTCCCTTTTCCCTAATTGTTTCAGAAGGGGAGGCCAAGTTTTGGCCGTTTCTCCAGTTCGCCTATTTACATATTGACTGAGGCGGCTTTCTTGACCATAGTTGACAAATTCCTCCCATCCAAGCTCTGAATACTATCGCATTTCCAGTTGGAAAGTTACAACGCTCTCATTTTTACAGATATCGGAGATTTCCTGACATGTTTGCTGCTGAAATTCCCGCTGACTGTTGGGGGCCTGTCGGACAGTCATGTGAAAGAGATCATACATTCTCATTTCTCCGTTCCACTAAATGGTTTCACTGGGCGATCCCCAGGATTATCCTCAAGTTGGGGTCGGGTTCTATTTGAACCAGAGAGGCACGAGTTTCTCTGGAGCAACATTTGCTATTTTCAAATAGCAAGCATTAAACTAGTTTGGCAGAGGGTTGGGACTCTGAAGAAGAGAGGGTCGATCGACCTGTGAGGGGAAAATACATCAGCCATTGAGAGGAGGTTTACTGTTCAGGAGATCCAGCGGCACTGCAAAGGGAGGAAAAAGACGTCTGGTGCATTTATTTCACCATACGCAGCCTGATTGATAAGGCATTCAAGCTCATAGCATGGATTGACTCCGGGATGGGGATACTATAGCCATAACCGAAAGATGTCTGAGAGAAGGGTAGGGCTGGTAGATCCGTTTTGCAAGATGCAGAAGCTGCAGGCGTGACAGAAATACCATCAAGTGAGGAGGGGATGATGTCTTTTTAATAAGGGAGTAAATAACATCCGTGCTAAGAGATGATACACTTAAGGGATCATTTAATGAGGCCATGTGTTTAGAATTTAGAAACAAAACGAAGGTAGACACTCTGTTAGGATTGTATTATAGACCACCAAGTAGCAAACAAGTACTAAGGAGCAGATGCGTCGCGAATTTGCAGATACTTCTAAGAATATGAGAGTAGTATTCTTTGGAGATTTTAGATTAGATTAGATTAGATTTTGACAGATCAGCGAGGAGAGAAGGTGGAGTGAAGCAAGGGCTGCTGGGAAGGTACGTTTTCCCACTTAAAAAGGGAATATCTCGGGAGTCGTGTCTCCATTTTGACAGAGCGGCGAGGAAAGAAGGTGGAGCGAGCGAGTGCTGCCGGGAAGGGTAGGTTTTCCCACTTAAAAAGGGACTTACCATGGGAGTCGGGCCTCCATTTTGTCAGAGCGGCGTGGAGAGAAGGTTGACTGAAGCGAGGGCTGCCGGGAAGCAATGAGCTTAATTTATATTTGGGCAGTGGCTAAACACGAGGTACTACACGTGTAGTGTCTCTCTCCCGTCCCGGTCCTCTAGCTGAAAGTAAAAGACTCTGTAAGGTAAGGCTTTTATTTTTTTCTTTATTTTTCTTTTCATATATTTAAGTGCATTGTTTGGTTTTACTTCTTGTTAAGCTAAGCTTACAGTGGTAGGGGACCTCAGACCAGTGGCATGTACCTTTCGCTTGACGTGGGAGCTTAGAAACGTGTCTGACATTCCTCACTCTTTTAACTGCTGGAAATGTGTCCAGCTGCAGCTCTTTTTTGACCGCATAACACTTCTGGATCTGCGGATGGACTCACTGTGGAGCATCCGTGATGCTGAGGAGGCCGTGGATAACACGTTTCGTGAACTGGTCACACTGCAGGTTAGAGTTGCTGAGGGAGACAGAGAATGGGTGAGAAAATGAGTCGGAAAGCATTTCAGTGCAGGTGTCCCCTGTGGTCATCTCCCTCCAAAACAGGTTTACTGTTCTGGATAATGTTGTGGGAGATGGCACATCAGGAGGGGGCAGCAGTTGCCAGGATCATGGCACGGTGGTGGGCACTGTTGCTCAGAAGAGCGGGAAAAAGTCTCGTAGGACCGTGGTCACAGTTAATTCTATTCTGCGGGGAGTAGATAGGCGGTTCTGTGGCCGAAAACTGGGCTCCCAGATGGTAAGATGCTTCCCTTGTGCTCGGGTCAGGATGTCACCGATCGGCTGCAGAGCTTTCTAAAAGGGGAGGATGAACAGCTAGTTGTCTTGGTGCATATAGGCACCAACGATACGAGTAGAAAACGACATGAGGCCCTGAAAGAAGAATTCAGGAAGCACGGAGAGTGGTTAAAGAGGAGGACCTCAAAGGTAGTGATCTTGGGATTAATACCAGTGTCACGTGCTACCTTGCACAGAAATAACAATATACGCAGGATGAACACGTGGCTTGAGAGATGGTGTAGGAAGGAAGGGTTCAGATTTGTTGGATATTGGGACCTGTCCTGGGGAAGGTGGGGCTATTACAAAATGGACGGTCTACATCTGAACCAGACTGGAACCAATGTCCTTGGGGGAGTTTTTGCTACTCCTCTTGGTGAGGTTTTAAACTCATGTGGCAGGGGGCTGGGAACCAGAAGAGAAAACATGTAGGCAGTGAGGTGAAGACTGGAGACTGTAAGATTTATGAAGATAACATTAATAAAGGAAGAATATGCAGAGAGCAGATGAGTGCAAAATAAAAAATTGGTGCCATGAAATGCAGCTACTTCATGCAAGGAGTACAGTGTGTGAGGCAAATGAACTTAGGGCTTGGATTGATGCCTGGTAGTATGATATTGCAATCACAGAGTCTTGGTTGAAGGAACAGCATGATGATTGGCAATTAAATGTTCCAGGATACAGACGCTTCAGACAGGACAGGGAGGGAAGTAAAAGGGGGGTGGGGGTGGGGGGGGGGGAGTGGAGTTGTATTGCTGGTCAAGGACGATATCATGGCGGTGCTAAGGGAGTACAGGTATTATGGGTGGACCGGAGAAATACAAAAGGTGCAGTCACACTGGGGCTGCATTACAGGCCTCCGATAATTGAGCGTGAGGTGGAAGAAGTTAAAGAGATTATGGAAAGATACAGAGGCAATGCTGTAGTCGTGATGGGAGATTTTAATTTCCAACATTGGCCGGGATACACTTAACGTCAGATATCTGGATGGGATCGACTTAGTAAGAAGCGTTCAGGAGAGTTTCTAGAACAGTATGTCAATAGTCCGACGAGGGAAGGGACCATGTTGGACCTGGTACTGGGGAACGAGCCAGGACAGGTTGTAGAAGTTGCGGTGGGGGATTTCTTTGGGAACAGTGACCACAATTCTGCATGATTTCGAATAAAAGGTAAAGAAGAGAGTGGCCCTAAGGGTCCTAAGGGAAGAGTACTAAACGGAGCCAAGGCCAATTATATCAAAATTAGGGAGGAGCTCGAAAATGTGGATTGGACAGAGCTATTTGGAGGGAAGTCCACATTTGAGATGTGGGAGTCTATCAAATATAGGTTAAAGTGCAGGATGGGCATGTCCTGTTGAAGGCAAAGGATAGGAAGGGCAAGTTTCATAAACTGACGCTGACAGGAGAAATTGTATGATGAGCCAAGAGGAAAATGGAAGCATGCATATGGTCTAGGGACCTGAGAACAGAACGGGCCCTGGAAGAATATCGGAAGAGTAGGACAAGTCTTAAACGAGGAAGGGTGAAAAATACGTCATGAAATAGCTTTTGCGAGCAGAGTTAAGGGGAATCCCAAAGCATTTTATTCTTATATAAGAAGCAAGCAGGTGACTAGAGAAAGGATGAACCTGAGAGAATGGGTGAGATTCTGAATGAATACTTTGCATCAGTGTTCATTGAGGACAGGAACATGATGAATGTTGAGATTAGAGATAGAAGTTTGATTAGTTTGGATTATGTTGACGTAAGTAGGGAAGATGTGGGTAGGCTAGAAGTTGTTGAGGTGGACAAATCCGCAGGACCGGATGGGATCTTTCCCAGGTTTCTGAGGGAGCCAAGTGAGGAAATAGCTGGGGCCCCGACAGATATCTTTGTGGCATCTTTAAATACAGGTGAGGTGCCGAAGGACTGTAGGGTTGCTCAAGTTGTCCCCTTGCACAAGAACGGTAGTAGGGATATTCTGAGTAACTGCAAAGCCGCAAGCCTGACGTCGGAGGTAAGGAAAGTTGCTGGAGAAGGTACTGAGGAATAGGATCTATTTATATTTAGAAAAAAAGTGGGCTTATCAGTGATAGGCATCATGGTATTGTGCGGGGGAGATCGTGCCTTACCAACTTAATAGAGTTCTTCGAGGAAGTGACGAAGTTGATAGATGAAGGAAGGGCTGTTGATGTCATATACATGGACTTTAGGAAGGCATTTGATAAGGTTCCCCATGGTAGACTAATGGAGAAAGTGAAGTCATATGGTGTGCAGGATGTTCTCGCTAGTTGGATAAATTACTGGTTGAGCAACAGGAGACAGACAGTAGTGGTTGAAGAGAGTTTCTCGAAATGGCGAAAGGTGACCAGTTGTGTGCCACAGGGGTCAGTATTGGGGCCACCGTTGTTTGTAATATACCTAAATGGTCTGTAAGAGGGCACTGTTGGTATGATCAGCAAGTTTGCAGAAGGCACGAAGATTGGTGGATTAGCAGAAAACATAAGGGACTGTCAGAGAATACTGGATGATATAGATAGATGGAGAGTTGGGCGGAAAGGTGACGAATGGTTTTCAATCCAGACAAATGTGAGGTGATGCATTTAGGCAAGACTAATTCGAGAGCGAATTCTCCAATGAACGGAAGATTCTTGGGGAAAGTTGATCGGCAGTGAGATCTTGGAGTGCAGGTCCATTGTACCGTGAAGGTTTCTGCACAGGTGCATAGAGTGGTCAAGAAGGCGTATAGTATGCTTGCCTTCATTGGACGGGGTATTGAGTATAAGAGCTGACAAGTCATGTTAAAATTGTACAAGATATTGGTTCGGCCGCATTTAGAATGCTGTGTACAGATCTGTTTGGCACATTACCGAAAGGATGTGGACGCTTTGGAGAGGGCGCAGAGTAGGTTTGCGAGATTCGGTTCATTTTCATTAGAAAAAAGGACATTGAGGTGGGACCTGTTTGAGGTTTACAAAATCATGAAAGGTAGAGACAAGGTGGATAGAGACAAGATTTTTCACAGGATTAGGGATTCAATAACGAGAGGTCACGCTTTCAAGGTGAGAGGTGGAAAGTTTAAGGGAAATGCCGCGGCAGGTACTTCATACAGAGGGTGGTGGGCTTTTGGATCGCGTTGCCAGCAGAGGTGGTAGAGGCAGGCACGGTCGATTCATTTAACATGAGTCTGGATAAATGCATGAGTAGGAGGGGAGTGGGATGATACAGATGCTTAGGAATTAACCAACATGTTTTGACATTACATTTTAATCGGCTCAGACTTGGAGGGCCGAAGGGCTTGTTCCTGGGCTGTAGATTAGATTCTGTACAGTGCGAAACCCGGCCCTTTGTCCCAACACGTCCAAACCACTCGTCCGAAGAGAAACCCAAAAAACCCATTCCCCTATCCTATATTTACCCTGACTAACGCACCTAACACTGTGGGCAAAATAGCATGGCTGATTCAGCTGACCGGCCCATCTTTGAATTGAGGGATGAAACCCATGCAAATTTGGGGAGCATTGCGGTGGAAAGAAAAGCTGTCAAGTCCCGGCCAAATCCAGAGGTATGAACAGCTTCAGAATCTGGAGGGTAGTACAAATATAGGAAGAGGCGTGGATCTTACAGGCGGTCAGAGGTAGCAGGTTTCACAGAACCTGCAGGATAGGACCGATAATCGTTTGTGGATCCTGAAGGATATTACAATTTGACCCACAGATCTTGTTTGATCGGATCATTGGGCCGATCTTAATGACCTAATTCTGGACGTGTTTACCAGAATGGGCGAGCACAGCTTCAGATTCCCAGACTTGGAAATATAATTTCAGATGTGGATCTATTTAACCATTCTGTCTGTGTATCTGACAGCTGGCGTTGCTGTGCTAGAAAGCATTCTCCGCGCATCTGCTGACTTCCACGTCGACAAGACTGACCAGAGCTCACCTCGTCCAAGCCTTTGTTTGGAATGTTCTTCATTTTTAATATTTTAAACTGTCAATTTCGTGAGATGCAGGAATTCATGAATTCCATTTTGAGAGAATGAAACGGTTATTATTGACGCTGACCCATACTGTGTCATTTCGTGAATTCTGTTGTTTTCTACAGATTATCGCGCCGAGGATTGTATAACCAAGGAGTCTGAGTGCAGAGACACTTTGCTTGATAGAGGGGGACCTGAGCACCAGGAGCTGGGAAACCATATGCTGCTTGTAGGTGGGGCTTGGTACCAGACTGAGTGAGAGCAGCTCCCTGAGTAAATAACAGGTACGGAGCTTGGGATCTTCCTGCGGTGTTTCGCCTTGTGCCATATATTTATCTCCCTCTTAAGAGTGAGCGTATCATGTTCTCCAGTCCTGACATTCCACACTCACTGCAAACCCATCCACCTGTTGAACATCTCCCTTCACTCTAACTACCTCCAGCCCGAACAACGTGGCTTTCGTCTCGTCTCTACTGCAGTCCCTACCGACCTTGTTCTTTGTTATCACAATGCATTGCTTTGAGCTGTGTGGAAGCAAACCTAAAGTATGTTTCGGTTAGTGAAAACAAAATAACTCTGTCATTCTCTATGTTAGTCTTACAAAGTCTCCTCATTTATCTCTCATCCATAAGGGGAAGGAAGCATCGTTTCGCATCCACCCTGTCCATTCTCCTGAGAATCTGTACATTTTACAGAAAACAACGGTCCACCTGATGATCATCAGCAGTATAACACCGAAGTGACATGTTGATATTAGTCTATTTTCTGCAAACACTTCTTGTTGCTCCATCCTTCCCTAATTCTGAAACCTTCCCCTGAGTGAGCAGTACTCCACACCGCTAATTACTGGGAATGCCCAAAACATCCTTACCCCTGAATATTCCTCATATTCCGATAACCATCCTTTTCTGCAGGGACCGCTCCAGCTTTTACAGTCGTCCCAATTCATTGCATATCCTACAACCCACACCACCTCTGCATTCTCTATTCGTTACATTTCTCCCAGTCTACTCTGTCCCTTCAAGTCTCCGACCTCTGGCAGATCGAATAGTTCCAAAAACAATCCCACTCACTGGAATTTCGACTAGTGTCGACAACACTCCACGTCTCTGTGATCCCTTTCGGTTCTCTCCATCTCTGCTCCCACCTTCCTTCCCAACAACCCAACTTGCATGTACAACATCATCAAGTCTCTAAAACTCTCCCGATCTGTGGAACGTCCAGCAGACCTTACAACTCTTCGCTATCTCTGTAACTGCCTGCAGAGTTTTGAAACCTTCCCAATTCTATAACATCTCCAGTCGCTGTGCCCCTCCCTACTATGGTGAGCAGCTTCAATCCCCCCAATCTTCACTGCTTGTGTACGTCGTCAGGATTGGTATAACGCTTCTTTTTTCTGTAATGTCCTGCAACCCCCAGAATCCTCCATGCCTGTCCCAATTTTTCCTTTCACTCGTACTCGCCCTATCTGTGTAAAGCCTGTGGAAGTACAATCCCCATTACCATGTTGCCACCCCCAAACCCGAGAGCCATCGCCATTTGTATAACCTCCCACAGATCCATATACTCCCAAATGCTGAAACCTGCTCTCACCAATGCAACCCTCCGTACGTTTTTAACACTGTTCAGTTTTTAAACCGTCCCTATCAGTGTAATCTCCTCCAGTCCCTACAGCATTCTTGAGCTGCGTATCCTTTTAAATCCCAACAACAGTCCCTATCTCTGTAAAGTCCTTCAATTGCTGCATACCTCGCTATAAGTGTAACTGCTTTCAGGCCACTATATCTTCCATTTGTCTGGAACGGCTCCCTGTAGCCCATCCTTCGTTCGTAAGTGAATAGTCTGCCACAACCCCCTCATGACTGTATCCTCCTCCACTTTCAACAAGCCTTCCCATCCTTATTACATCTTCCAGCATGCATAATACTCACTCTCTTTGAAATATCTTCCAGCACATAAATCATTTCTCTCTCCTGAACTTTCTCCAGTGCAGACCATATTTCCTCGTCCGTACAATCCACGCTGTCTCCAGTCCACACCACCATCCCTATCCTTATAATGATGTCCAGACCTTACCACCCTCCCTATACTTGTAACATTCCCCAGTCAATGCCACACTCCCTATCCCTGTAACATTCTCCAGTCCATACCACTCTCGCTATCACTGTGATATTCTCCAGACACCACAACTCCTGTTATAATATACCACATTCAAGCTGCCTCCGAATATTTCGATACCTTGATCAATATCGTTCCTCTAACGATCCACAGCTCTGTAATCATCCCAATGTCTGGAGTGCAATCCAGGATGCTCGATCTGTGGAACTTCCTCCAGTGTCTCAAACCCTTTCTCCCACTACCATTCTTTCGTATCCTGAACCTTGCAACATCCTCGAGACCGTGAACAACTCTCTAACTCTATAACCACTGCTTATTCCTTTATCCCCGACTCTCACTAAGACACTCTGTGCAACTACAAGAAGTCAGTTGGAATGGCACCTTAACTGAAGTGGTCAGGCATGTTTGAAATGTCTATATGGAGTTCTGGGTCAGAAATACAATGGCTGGGAGGTGAACATTCAAAGGTTGTCAGGGTTTCGAGTCATTTTTGGGTCGAACTGAGATGCCACAAGGGGCAGCAACCATGAGCAGGAATTTGTTTCTGCACACCAGAGCGTGATAGTAATGTAAATATGGTTACAGATAGGAAAATGAATGTGCTTGCAACAAAGGGAGTACAGTTACTGTGTATGACAGTAGTCTCAATCCCGACAGGATAAATATTGAATATCGGGATTTCATGGATAGAAACTTGGATTGTGGAAGAGATAGTTTTCTGTAATAACGTGTCAAGGAACAATCAAGGGAGTGGCCTATTCATGATGAAATATTGTGTAATGAGAAATATCAAATTGTCTGATTGCAATGTTGCTTTGGGAGCAGAAAAATCACAATATTATGTCATTGTTTGAGTTAAAAAGTGATTTTGTTCAGCCAATGAGATGGAAAAGTGGAATTAGACCATTTGGCCCATCGAGTATGTTCTGCCATTCAACGAGATCATGGCTGATCTGGTAATCCCAACTGTAATTTCCTGCCTCCTTGTTCAAGATTCTCACACAACGGAAACCAAACGAAGTGGCAAAGATAAATATTGAGGGTAAGGTTATGTATGTTGCAGACATGGACTTTACTAAAGCATTTGCTAATATTCGTTTGGCCTAGAAAATCAAATCACAATCCATGCAATCCACGAGGATTGGCAAATTGGATGCAATATTTTACTGTTAATAGCATACAGAGGGATGTGAAGGGATGTATTTCTGATTGGAGCTCTGTGGCCAGTGGTACTTCAGAAGGATCAATTCTGCGAATTCCGTTTGACATTTACGTCAATAATAAAGATGTATATGTCAGAGGCCTGATTAGTAATCTGGCAGACCACGTTTCGAAAGGCATATAGTGATAAGGAATAGTTAGGGGAATTGTAAATAATAGGGAAGGATGTTAAAAGGTTCAGCAGGAAAGACCTAATAGAGACATGCAAGGTAATCAGAGGATTAGACAGGTTTGACAGTGAGAAGCTTTTTCCGCGGATGGTGATGGCGAGCACAAGCTTTAATTTGCGGAGTGATAGATACAGCACAGATGTCAGAGGTAGTTTCTTTACTCAGAATAGTACAGGCATGGAACAGCATACCTGCAGTAGTAGTAGACTCGCCAACTTTAAGCCTGTTTAAATGGTCATTGGATAGACATATGGCATAAAATCGAATAGTTAGGGATTTTGTGAATGACACTGTATGTGGTCGGAAAATGGACAGTGAAAAGGGTTATCTAAGCGTAGAATGGGGTCACCAGTGCTGATGTACCCATAAGTTGAGGAATAGCAGGTGGGGAAATGCACGATGCTGTATTTTGATGAGGCAAACCGGGGCAGTACTTGTACAGTTAATTTTAGAGCCCTGGGTAATGTTGTCAAACAGAGAGAGCTAGGGATGCAGGTAAACAGTTCCTTGAAATTTGCGTCACATGTGGATAGGTTGTTGATGAGAGAATTTGGACCGCTTTCCTTCATGGATCAGAGCATTGAGAATAGGAATTTGGACGTCATGTCATCGCTGCACAGGACATTAGTATAGCCACCATAAAAGCATTGTTGATCATGTCGAAAAACACAACTGTTTCATGTGTTTCTATTAGGGAAGGATATCTGACATTCTTAACTGTTCTCGCTTACATGTGACTGCAGACCAACAGCAATATGGCTGACTCTGAGCCGCCTCCGGGCAATTAGCAGTGGGATATATATGGTGGTTCAATCGGTGACTCACTCAGTCCATGAATGAATAAATAAAACTATCGATGTCCCCCACCCTCCCCCCCACCACCTCTGCAAATGCCTCCAACTACAGCAATTCAAACTGGCTGTGGAAAAGATTTTAGTCCCTTGTTCCTCTTGGTATCAATCTCACCACCTCTAGCTTCTTCAAGTCTCCCTGTTCCTGACATCTCATTTAAACCTGACACTGTTTCCTCTTCCTGTTGCACTCTTCCTGTTAGGAGATTCGTTGCGATCCAATTAACAAATATTCCCATATCTCCAAAGCATTGGTTTTTCAGAATTGTTAGTTTTTCTGTCTTTTTCAGCATCCCTTAATCAAATTCGATCCTTCATCCCTGCGTGACGTGCAGGTAGCAATGTCTTGCTGAGGTTTTGTCCTTTTGTTCAATATTTTACACAGTTACTTAAAATGATTTCAACTGTTCATTTATAATCATACCTTTCAGTCTGTCTCACTTGTTTATCTTATTCAGTTCTCCTCTAAAACCCCTTGAATTGGCTTTGTTTCTGATTGTCGTGTGTAATTTATGTTCACTATATGAGGTTTTAAATCACTATTCATTCCTCTATATTACAATTTCCCGGAGGATCTCTCCATGTGACATTACTCATTCACTCAGATATATTACCCAACGGTCGATTTGAAATAGTGACATCCAGAGCCATTTGCACAACATGTTATTCAAAGAAACACTGACAAAAACATTCTCCGAAAGCCTCTTTGCACATGACATTTCCAATTATGTAAAGATTAAAGTCTCCCAAAATTATCACAATATCTTTGTTACGAATTCGAAAAATTCCTGTTTGATGCAGTATTGAGCAATGAAATGCTGCTAAGCAGCAGAAAACCTATTCTCCTGCTTGTATTTGGGGCACATCGTACTCAGAATCTGGATTCCAGCTGACTCAACTGCATAATCGGAGGCCAAATGCTTTCTTTTCTATTATGCCTTTGTTGTCCATTACTGTCAGATTTACTCATCCCGCTTTCCCATTCTGCCAGAGGCCCTGCAAGGTTGTTCACTGTTACATATTTATGTTCTACCTTTTCTTCGCTCCGTAACCACATCTGTCTCGTGTTGAATCGCATTTATCTCTTTGTCACATGTCCATGTACGGTATTGTAGATAATTTGTCCGTTCCATAAAAGAACTTTGCAATTTAGGTTTCCCAATAATTTCCTGCCACAAACCTATTCGCTAATGTATATTTTTAGTGAAACTCTGTATCTTCCTGTTCATTCCTTCCTGTTTATCTTCAGCCACAACACCGTGTTGTTCCGATGTTTCACATTTTCTCTTTGGATTTGGGAAGATCCTTTCACCTGAACAATATCACAGCATCCTCTCTGTCAGTTTAAAGCCCTGTCCTTCAACCTACCGCCATGATTGGCCAGGACAGAGGTCCCAGCATGTTTCCTTGGTGCCCAGTGCAATGGGACTTTTTCTTATTCACTGGTGAGACACAGACGTTTCTGGCTGGCCAGAATTTCATGCCCACCCACAGCTTCCCTTGCGCTGAGTGGCTTGCCCGTCCATTTCAGACGGCAGTTGAAAGTCAACCCCATTGCTCTGGCTCTGGAGTCATATGCAGGCCTGAGCCCTGCCGAAAACACATTTCCTTCCTTAAAGGATATTAAGCAATCAGATGGGTATCCCTGACACCCGCATTAAATGCTCGATAAACAGTCTCGTGAGAATGATACTGAGCCGTTAGATGTGCCACTCATACCTCACTCATCCCTGAGTACTAATACCAGTGCACCATGAGTCAAAACACTTTCAGCCTGACCACTGTTTTAACCTGATACCTTCCTACATTCTGGTGATGTCATTCAGTATATCTCCATGTGGTGTCCCTCACTGTGTGAGTTTAATTGTTGCCTCTGTCAATGCCCCTGGCTCTTGCAGCCATTCCAGATCTCGATACAACAGAATTCTCCACTCCAGAGAGGCAGGACTGCACAGTCCAGGGATGGAGACTGGAAATTTCCAGATCTCTGAGGGACTGAGTTATTTCCCATGTGTAATCCTCGCTGCAATACTCAACTTTCTGATTCTATCTTTTCCCTGACTACCATAAATACTTGGGAAGTTTCTGACTCAATAAACTTTGTGTTTTATCCAAGTCACAGTAAACCTCTCCAAACACTGCTTCTCTGCACCTCCTTTTCCAGTTATCCCCATCAGCCTCCACATCTCTGCATGTCTACATACTCTTCGCCAGGCTGAATGATGCTCTCCACCTCTTTAATATCGCTCAGAACCCACAACCTTCCCGATCTCGATGACCTCCTCCAGTCCCTCCAATTCTTTCTTTTTCTGTCACCTCCCCCAGTCACTTCAATCCTTCCGATCTTCATCAATTCCTCCAGTCACTATAACCCTCCATATCTCTGGAACATCCCCACTCATTCCAACTCTTCCTATTTCTGTAACCTTCCCCAGTCACTCCATACCTCTCTCTCTCTTAAACTCCCCCAGTTATGACAGACTATGTTTGGGACAAAAGCAGCAACATTGCACTGAGTTAATAGGTCAGCTGTGATCATAATCAATGTGGAAACAGGCTCGTGGAGTTGAATGGCCTGCCCCATGCCCCTCTGTACTCTGTTTCTGTGTAACACTCCCTATCTCTATATCTACTTGATTCCCTGCTACCTTTCCCATCTCTGTAAACTACACAACCTCCTACAACTGGAACTTTCTCAGACCACAGAATTCTCTATATCTGTCAAACCTCCTCCAGTCCCTACAGCTCTACCAATCTATTTACTCCTCCAGCCGATAACCCCCTGTATCTTTGTAACTTCCTCTAGCTGCTGGAACCTACATATATCTGTAAAATCATATCCTACAGCGTCCCTACCTTTGCGTTCCCATCCAATCCCGACCACCGTACCTGCCTCTGTAACCTTTTCCCACACACTGACCCCTCTTCCAAAGTTGAAACCTTCTCTGTCTCTGTTACATTCACCTGCTCCTTCAGCCCTCCATGTCTGTATGATCCTCTGCAGTTCATCCGCCTGCTCTATCTCTACTATACCCTCCGGCCTCCATAACCCTCCTTACATTTGCAACCTCCTTTGGTCCGTCTGAAAATCTCTTTGTAACTGCTCCAGTCGCAATATCACTCCCCATCTGTCTGGCATACTCCAATCCCCACAGATTCTGTAGCCCAATCTCTCCCTCACCTCCCCCGGGCCCTACAAGTCTCCTATATTCGGTATACTTTTCCAGCCACAACAGCACTCCACATTTCTCTTTGCTCCTCCACTCCCCACAGCCTTACCCGTACCTCACATCCTCTTCCGTTGTGTTCTCTGCAACCCTCCTCAGAGTTTCGTGTTACTGTTTCCTCAAAATATCCCTCGATCGGTAAACAGTTCCAACCCTCCCATCTCTGTAAACTCCAACAGCTCCAACATCTCTCCTCATTTGTGTAACTTCCTCCAGTTTTTAAACGCTCTCAAAATATGGAGACCCTACAATCCTCCCGATGTGTTGTCCTCTGCAATCCCGGCAATACTCCCGATCTGCAGAACCCACTCCAAAACCTGCGACTCTTTCGATCCTTTTCCTACAAGGCTCAATGTTTATTTAACTCCCTTCTCGTGTTGTCAACCACCCTGTCCATGTGAGCTCCTCTAGTCTCTACATCCATCTACTCATCTCAATAACCTTTTCAGCTCTCACATCCCTGTCTGTGTAAAGGTCATTCTCCCCTTCAACCCTTCCTACCGCAGGAATATCCTCCAGTTTGTGCGTTCCTCCCTATCTGTGTAAGTGTCTCCAGGCCTTGTTGTTTTTCGCGTGTCTGTAAGCCCTGCCAGATAATTACTCAGTAATACGTTCATTTGTAGAGCTGGTGTAAACGTATTGGGCTAAATGACATCCTTCTGTGTCATAAGACGTATGTGTGGTCCTGTGTGATGTCGTGAGAAGCCTTCAACTCGAATAATCTCCTATCTCTTCCATACGATCCACTCCGATCTCTACATTATCCATCAGCAAATACATCCCTCTTTATCTCTGTAACTCATACAGACGGAAAGCCATATTCTTGGTCTAGAATCTGCTCCAGCCCCAACAATGTTCCCTCTTTCTGTAAAGGTTCTCAAGTCCTTACAGCTCGCCCATTCTCTGTAACAACTCCGATCCATGCAAATTTTCCAATCTTTGCGACTTCTCCTTTCCACAAAACCAATAATATCGCTAACTCCCTTCTGCCCTGACAAATCTCATTATTTCTATAACATCCTCCTGTCAATAGTGGGCGTTATGTCTGCAACATTTTCCAGCAAGTATAACTCTATCAATGTCTATATCTTCCTCCTCCCCTAAACGTTTCCCTGTTGTGTAACCTCCTCCAATGTCTAACGAGCTGTTTAACATCCTCAAGTCCCTACAACGTTGCCAATGGTGTAACCTCCTCCTGCTGCCTCACAGCCCAGTATCTCTGCAAACTCCACAAACGAAATCTGTGGGAACATCTCGCCCTCCCTATCTCTGTAATCTCTACCAGATGTTAAAATTCTTCAAGTAACTTTAAACGCCATTATCTTCTTCAAATCCACAACTTTCTAAAACATCCACCATCTTCTTAAATCCTCCCTATGTCTGTAAAACCCTTTAAGAAAAGTCACATCATTTTGTGTAGAGACTCCTGTTATTAATTTCCTGCAGCATCAATGTAAGCTTTTCTTTCTGCTTTCTGCAATCTCTCGTTTTCAACGTTCTCCACCAATAATATTCCTTATTATCTCTAATCTGTTCCAAAAACTCAATCCACCCGTACTTCTGTGAACCTTTCCATGAGGAAAATATGTGTTTGAAACTGGTGCTATGAAGTTTGGAAGAATGTTATATATTGAGGACAATTTGTAGAAACTAGAACATTTACAGAGGTTGGAAGAGCTATCGAATGTAAAAGATGTTACAGAGAGTGGCAATTTGTAGCCACAGAGGCACGTGTGGCTGATTGGCTGTGGGGTTCAAGAAAATATTGAATTGACCTGCAAATGCATAGAATGGGATATACCTACACTGACTGTGGGCCTCGGGATTGGAATAAGTACCAGTAGTTGACTCTGAACAGGCTTGGCAGATTGTATTTGATCTTGCTGATGGGATTTTGGAGCTCGGTTCCAGGATGAAAGATAGCAGCTGTCCAGTTCAGGCAACAGAGGGAACCTGGTACCTTCCTGATCTCATTGTGAGTCGGTTTTCCGGAATGGTTGTGAGATCTATAAATACCTAATGCGCTGGGGTTTGTACAGTTCTGAGTGTATTTCCCTATACTTTGTGTCTCGATGTGATTCTGAAATGAAACAATTACAATGGAAGTTACGCTCCACAATAACAAGTTCTCGGTATCAATTCATGACAGCGGTCAGGTCACGAGAACCTCACATCAGAATAACTTCTCACTTCCCGAAATGTTACAACTGAAAGCGACGTTTCAACTCGTGTGAATTGCTTCTGCATCATTGAACATAATCTGTGAAGATAGAAAGTTCACTTCCCCTGTCACTGTGTGGACTCCATCCTCAGGACTGATGTGCTTGAGTTCCCTGTCCCTGTCCCTGATGCATTTATTTCTGGTGCACAGAGACTCAGGGCTGCATCATGTGAGAGGTTCTCCATGTATCATTTTTGTCAGCGTTCATAAACGGCTTCTGTTCAAAATGGTTTTGTAGCCAAAATATTGATCTGGCTGGTCCAGCTCAGTTTTCACTTGAACCAAAACCAAAAAAGTACTTGTCTTTTGAATCTCCTTCAGCACCTAAAAAAATCCGTATCCCAATAATGTCCCCCATCCTTCACTATTTCTGCAATCTCCTCTGTACCCTACAGCCATCATGCTATCTATCACTTGCTGCCAACCCTGAATTCCTTCCAAACTTTTCAACAAGGCCAATGAAATGAGAGCTTAAAATAGTATGAACGAAGTCAGACGTAGCTGTCTTATGAAGATGTGGCTGCAGAGTGGCCAAGGCTGAGAACTGGATATTCAAGGGTTTACAACGCTTATACAGCAAGGATTAACAGGCCAACACAGTGAAGTAGTATTGTGTGAAAAGGATGGAATCGGAACTATTGTGATGTTAATCACTTTTCACACTGATCTTCCCTGCCCTCTTGCCTTATCCCTGTACATTGATCAGATATTGGTAATCTTTGAAGACTTCGGGAAATCGCACCACATACAGGAGATCATTTTGTAGACTTCTGCATTTGACAAAAATATTTTTACGCCCTTGTTCTTACTCCCTGAAGACTATCGCACATCAGGTGCCGATCTAGGCACCGTTAAAATTGATTTGAGAGTTTCTGCCTCTCCTATGCTCCCGTGTATGACTTCAAAATCCCTAGCATAACATAACCTGAATAACAACTTTCCTCACTGCTTCTCTAATGTTTCAAACAATTGCATTTAATATTCACCGCTGGTCTGGTGTCATGGAGGAACGTAATGTCCCTCTGCTGCACCATGCCATCCACCAGAACCTTAGAGGCTTGTCCACAAAGGGGGCTCCCACCTCTGCCATGTTCAGGGCGGTTTCATATTGACAACTTTAGAGATGGCACCTGTAACAGGGAGGCCGGTTCATTCTGAGATATCAAGGCAGTGGGCTGTTGTTATAACCAAGGGAAAATCATCAGGATAATGCCAGATCAGAGGAAAACCACGCGGGCAGGGAAGGTAGCTGATGAGGGAGATTGGGGATGGTGTAATGAGAAAACACACTTCTTATTCACAGGAAGAATATGGTATCTCCCTTTCTACTGATGCCCCTGAAAATATGTGCACTCTCATCCTTTCTGCATCCTGCATTCTAATCTTGTCTCATGACTGTACTTTCACTTTCGCAGGATAACTAATATCCTCTATACTCTCTCCAGTCAAAATCCCTCCTTGCATGTGATGAGGTGACCAGGACCGCACACAGCTGTAACTGAACTCATTATTTATGCAGTTCTGACAAAACATTCCAGCTCTTAAATTCTCCACTTTGGCTGACAGAGGGAGTAATGAAATTTCTGCTTAAGGAGATGATTGATGTGTCCAGCTACCTTTTCGCATCTGCCTAAACTGACCATAATCTCATTTAATGTCCATTCCTCTCGGTTGTGGATGTCCCCAATACGTCTTGCGTTTCATGTCTCTGGCTGGTTTGCTACTTTCACCTGGACCCCATTGTTTCTGTTTCTAAACAGTCTGCAATATGACCTCTTGTCAAATCCAAGCAAGTCACATCAAGTTAGGAGAAACTGTCTCAAACCAGCAGTCAGATTAATTGCACACGATGTTCCTTGAATAAATCCAAACCGACTGTCGTGGAGTCGCTCAGACTTCCTCAGCGGCCGTTTTACCTGTGTCTCAGAATTACAACCTCAACTCTTCAATCTGTCCCTTGATTCATATTAAACAAAACTGCAATGTTTGCCCTTCTCCAGTCGTCAAGCACCATCGTCGTATCCAGTGAGGATTGGACGGTCACGATAAGGTGGTGTTTATTTTTGACCTATTGAAACAGTCTGGAACATTCTGTTGTTCATTTTAGGGATTTGAATGTCGTTTGTAATTTTCCTCCCTACAGAAGTATATTTCTCTTGATATGCCGCACTACACCGTGTGGACCGCCTTCCTATTTTGGTTTAGACAGACAGGGGCCCAACATCATTAACTACATTCCCTACCCGCGTGGTTTTCCTCTCATCTGGCATTCGCCCGATGATTTTCGCTTTGCCGTAACAACTGCCCACTGCCTGGATATTCCAGAATGAACCGCCCTCCTTGTTACAGGTACCATCTGCAAAAAGCCATTACACTCTTCGATTGTCAATCTGAAACTGCCCTGAACATGGCAGTGCTGGTAAAACTGGTTCCCCTCTTTGTGGTCAAGCCCCCAAGCTTCTGGTGGATGGCATGGTGCAGGAAAGGGACATTATTTTCCTCAACGACTATGAAGGGATGCCATGATGCCAGACCATGCCAGCTTGGTCCAAGGTTGACCCTGAGTCAGTGAGGTGTCATCCTCCTGGGTGAATGCCCAGCAGAGTAAGAAGGAGGTCAGTGACCTTCTCCACTCCACCAGGGTATATGCCACCTTCTGCACTTTGTAACGTCGCGGTCACTCTATCTCTGTTCATGTGACCATCTCCAACAAAGGTTCACGTTCTTCCACTCTCACTGAACGCAGCACCTCCTCTCGTTCTCTCTGTTAGATCTTCACGTTCTCTCTCTCACCTCTTCACTGTCCGTATTCCCAAATCCGCATGGTGTCTGCGTTACCTACTCAGTCACTCAGGACAACTCA
Source organism: Chiloscyllium plagiosum (assembly GCF_037043375.1). Classification (NCBI taxonomy): domain Eukaryota; kingdom Metazoa; phylum Chordata; class Chondrichthyes; order Orectolobiformes; family Hemiscylliidae; genus Chiloscyllium; species Chiloscyllium plagiosum. Next base: position 4,405,357 of record NW_028270179.1, on the reverse strand, counting down.
TCACCTTTCCCACAGCTTTACCAGCACTAATAGGTGAACCAACCTCTGCCATCTCCCTTAATACCTCTTGGTAATTCTCACATTCCAGATGGAATAATCCCACAATAAGTCAGAAAGAGTCATGATGAATTGGAGTCTCCCCAACAATGAGCTCCTCACCCTATAACAGGGAAAGGATACTGACCCTAACAACCACGAGAGGCTGAATGACAGTTTCCAAGCTCCTGGACTGGTATCAGAAACTCCCCTTTATCCATTGTGCTGAGCACCTTGACTTACGGTGGACAATGGTATCAGGTTTTCTGGTTTTCTATCTGTCTAACCAACAAGACAATACAGCAGGTGCGTAAGCCTGGTCCCTCTGGCTGAGGGGAAATACAGCTAAAGGCAGGGTAAGACAAGGCAATAATTCAGTGAGCATTCATGTAAACTCAAAGTCAGTGTGTACACTCATTGAGTGAGCAGCCCAGATGTGCAATCCATGAGCTGGGTGTGTAGCGGACTTGCGCAGCATTACAACGAGAGTTGTCAGTGCACCCTGATCTGCAGTACAGAATTATACTGTCACTGACTCGGAAATGTCGTGTAATGGCATGGTGAGGCTGGCATGTGACAGATGCCAGCATTGGTCCGTGTGGAGTACATGCAGCTTCTGAAAGTGCAGTGTAGCCCCAGACGTTGTTATCCAAGGTAGATGTCCGCTGATGCGAAGAGCGAGGTGGAGTCATTAGTTACCAGCTCTGAATTTCATGTCGAATTCCCTATGTTAAGTTTCCCCACAGTGGGAGGGAGGCTATGAAGCTGTGATTGATGAGGAAAGTTCGAGGTAAATGTGTCTTTTGATCTTCAGTGTTCATGCAGTCAGCATCTCGCCACTATCTTTCTGAAATCTTGTCTTATAGAACAACACAGAACAGGAACATGCCCTTCGGCCCTCCGAGCCTGCACTGACACATGATTCCTCACCAAAAGTTAAAAAAATTCTATAGCACTCTATTCTCTGTTTCCTCATCTCTGTGGGAAGATACCTCTTCACCATCGCTATTGTTTCTTCTACAACATCCTCTATCAGTGCATTCGAGGCACTTCCACATTCTGTCTGGAACAGAAGGAAAACAACTTGCCTATTATAACTCCTTCAAACATTCTCCTTTTTATCTAAGATGATGGCCGTAGTAATTGATATTTCTATCCTGGGAAAAAGGCTCTGAATATCTATTCTGTCCATATCTGGCATACGTTTGGAATTCTCCTGAGGTAGCCCCTCAACCGGTAACGTCAAATTGAAAACAAGCCACGTTTGTCCAATTTTTCCTTCGTGCTAATATCCTCCATACCAGGCAACATCCTCGTGAAGGTTTTTCAAACCCTCTCCGTCACCTCTACATCCTTGTGCTGATGTGGTAACCAGGCTTGCACGCAGATTTCCAAACGTGACCAAAACAAAGTTGTATCCAGCTCCAACATGACTTTCTAATTTTAAACGTTTTGCTCTGATTGAGATACGCAAGCATATGATAGGTTTTCTTGACCGCAACGTTCACCTGTGTTGCTACTTTCAAGGAACTGTGGTTTGTTGCCTCGATACCTTAGATGTTCTTCCATTCACTACATACTTCTCTCGTACTGAAGACCTTCTAAAATGCATCAACTCGCATTTACCCTGATTAAATTGCATCTGCATTTTTCCATCCAAAACTCCATCCTATCTATAGCCTGCTCTATGCTGTGCCAATCATCCTCACAATCCGCAGCTCATCCAATCTATTCACAGATCTCCAGTCACAAAAAAACCCTTTCCCCACCACTCCGTCTTCTATGACAAACGAGTTCTGTATCCATCTTATTGACTTCCCGCTAATCCCACTTGACTTCACCTTCTGTATGAACCTGCCAGAATGAACCATATCAAAGGCCTTGCCAAGGTCCATATGGCCAGCATCCAGCCCCGTGGCCTCATCAATCACCTTTGTCCGGTTCTCAAAATATGCAATCAATTATTTGAGAGACGACCTTCAACACATAAAGACATGTTGCCTTTCGAGATAATTCCATTTTTTTTCCAAATGGGAGTCTGGTATATCTCTAAGAATCTCCAATATTTTCTCTACCAGTGAGATAAGGCTCAAGACCTGAACTTTCTTGCATTTTCCGTGTTATACTTCATCAACAAGGAACAACACTAGCTCTTCTCCAGTTCTCTGGAACCTCTCCTGTGACTGAAGAGCATGCAAAAAGTGTGTACTATGGTCAACCAAATTACTCCCTCGATTCCCTCAGTATTCTGGAATTTATACCATCATAACCTGGAGACCTGTCTACCTCATTGCTTTTCAAAACTCCCAGCACAGCATTCATTTTTCAAATTTCGAAATGCTCTGGAATATCAACATATCCTTCTCAAGACTCACCATCCACCATGTTTTTCTCCTTTGTGAAAACCGATGCAAATTATTAAGGCAGTCACTGGCTTCATCCAGATCCACGCATTAAATTCCTCCTCTGTCCTTGAGTGGACGGATTCTTCCCCTGGCTACCTTCTTCCTCTTGACACACCGGTTGGGAAGTTCCTTAATCATGATTCTCAAAGACAATTCGTGGGTGTCTTTTATCTCTCCTAAACCTTGTTTATGTTTGTCCTGTTTTTTTGTTATGTTTTTCGAGACCCCGATCCACACACTTTCATGTGCCTCCTTTATCTTTTTTGACTGAGCTCACAGTTTCTCTTGTCATTAAATGTTCCCAAAGTTTGATATCATTGCCACCTGTCTCGATGACCAGACCTCAGAAACCTCAATACAGTAACATTGCAAACGGTCTCATGTGCTTCTCAGACAATTCTACCGGACTCATCATGATAGCCCATTCAGTCTTCAATTCAAACTCAAAACCAGAACGCATCTCCTACAGTGGCATGTGGTTTCCATTGATTGCCTTTTGTTCCCTTACTTAATTTCATTCTCTGCTTTGAAAATGAATCTGTGAAAGATTGCTTGTCGTTTCTTGCCAACATGACTCTGTACACACAATGTTCTTCCTAATTTCTTTTTTGGATCCCACCCCTTTGCATTCCAAACTCCCCTGAGCTTTCTGTTGTATTCAGTAGAGGCTGATTAGGCTGGGGCCGTTTTCGCCGGAGCGTCGGAGGTTGAGGGGCGAACCTATAGAGGTTCAAAAATATTGAGAGGCTTGGATAAGATAAACAGGAAATGTATTTTCCCTGGGCTGGAAGAGTCCAGAATTGGAGGACAGTGGTTAGAGTGGGAGGGAAATGATATAAAAGGGACCTAAGTTGCAACTTTTGCATGCAGCAGGTGCTGCATGGATGGAATGAGCTACCAGAAGAAATGTTGCAGGCTAGAAAATTATAACATTTAAAAGGCATCTGACTGTGTATATGAAAAAGAAGGGTTAAGAGGAACATGCTTCCAGTGTTGATAAATGTGATGAGATTATGTGAAGAATTTCTGCGGCATTTACATGATGGACTAAGAGGTCTGCTTCAGTGCAGTATATCTCTCTGCTCTACGGCACTATTGTCCTCGCACTGTCTGATCTATCCCTTCCTGTTCTGTCTGTATGTTCCTAGACTTCCAAGGAGCTCAGGATTTCGCAGCCTGACGCTTTTTCACTGTGTGAAAACACATTTTCATTGAACGAATTTAATCTCCCCTCAGAATGCCTTCTGCTGAACTGATTCTGATTTATTTTCTCTTTCTTGTTTCCTGTTCACTTGAATGAAATCTATTTTCTCAGTTTCCAATGATTCATACTAAAACTTCATAATCTGGATTAATGCTTTATAGTACTTACATATAGTCATGAATTATGTTCACTATTCCTTAAGTGCTGCCTCTTTCTTTCCTGATGGGAGTCGAATGAGTGTGGAAAGTAGAGTATAAGGAGTGCCACAGCACTAACACCTGTTGGTGACTGTCGGTGTTGGAGGGAAGGATTGATTGTGGATTGGAACCATTCGAGTGGACTGCTTCGTCTTTAGTCGTGTCAAACAGTTTCAGTACTGTTGACGTGCATTCATTCAAACAAGTGTAGATTACATATTGCTAGCTTGAACCTTGGAGGTAATGGGGAGGAAGACAGGGGAAAAGTTCCTGGCTGCAGGATTCCTAACTTCTGATCTGAAGTTTTCACCATAGCAGCTACATAGTCTCGGATAAACCTGACAATATTAGTGCCAATTAATTCAACAATGGTAATGCCTTTGGATGCCGAATAGGTTTAGCCCTCTCGTTTAGTGATGGTTTATGATGGCCATTGTCTGACATTTCTGTTGCACGGATGTTACTTGTCAACTGTCAGCCGCAAAGACTGGCTATTGCCCAAGTCTTGCTGCATTTAGACTGATTTTGTGATCTGAGGAGTTAAGAATTGTAAAATCATGATCAAACCTCATTAAATCTGACCGTATGAAGGAGAAGGATTGCAGATAGCTGGTTTTCGAAAGTATTTGCTGCCTTTGTTCTTCGAGATGGCACTGGGTTTAGCAGGTGCTGTCTACTAACCTTGGTGCAGTGAATCTTGTAGATGGTACAAACTGCTACTATTGTGCCTCAGTAGGGGAAGGGATTGATGCTTGTGGAAGTGACAGCAATTAAATGGGCTGGTTTTGTCCTGGGTTTTTCATGGGATGTACTCCATCACAGGCTTTGGGGAGTCACCAGATGAGTTACTGACTGCACAATTCCTAGCCTCTGACATGCTCGTGAAGACAGTGTTATTTATATGGCTTGTCCATGACAGTTTATGTTCAATTATCATAAACAGGATGCTGATAAACACAGTGTTGGGGACTCAATGGTGGTAACGCGATTGAAAATCAAAGGATGGTTTGATTCTTTATTGTCATATATGTCCAGCATTTGTCTGTCGTGAACATTACTTGCCACTGTTCGACTAAACCTGAATGAATTTGAACCTGGACTGTTTCAGGGATGATGCAATCAATAAACATCCCACATCTGACCTCGTGATGGAGAGAGCAGCTGGAAATGGTTGAGCCTCGGACACACTCTTTCCTGAGGAATCGTTGTAGAGCTCACCGAGAGTTCGAATTACTGACACTGACAGCATTTTATTTTGATTGTGATAATTCTAATCAGGAGAGTACTTGCCCCAGATTCTGAATAAGTATAATTTTACTCAGGTTCCTCTTCTCCCACCCTGTTAAATAGTGTGTTGATGTTAAGAGTAGTTCCTCTCACGGTCCCTTTGAAATTCCACTCTTTTGCACTAAGTTTGTAATGGGGTCAGGAGCTGAGTGGTCCCGAGGGGACACTAACTAAATGACACTGAGCAGGTTATTGCTGGTTGATCACATTATTGCGAAAAGCTTTCTTCACAACTGGCTGCAATGCAAGTGCCCTGCTTTTTGTTTACATGACATACTTGCCATTTATAACATTGTTGGTAATTAGTAGTATTGTTAATCAAAATGATAACTTGGCAAGAGATGTGCAATTTCTGGAGTAAAATCACAGTTCACCGTCTCTCCAACCATTTCTTGACATTGTGTGGAGTCAATCAAACTGTCTGAAGATTAGGGTCTGTGATGCTGCGGCCCACTGAAGGAGGCCGAAATGGATCATCTGCTCAGCCCTTCTGCCTGAAGATTGTCACAAATGTATCAGCTTTATTTTTTCAATGATCAGATGCGCTCTCCGAAAACTGGGTATTTCATTGCTGGACAGCAGTCCCCTCCTCCAATGGTATCCTTCATTGTCCACTAAATTTTATGATCACATGTGGCAGCACTTCAGTGATAATCCAGAGCAATTGATTGTGAGATAATTGAGCTCTGTCCATCAGTTGCTGCTTATGCTATTTAGCATGCAAGTAATCGTGTTTTGTTGCTGAAGACACAAAAGTTTCTCCAGGTTGTCCCCTCAATTCTGCGTCTGCCAAGTGGTACTCCCGCCATGTCCTTCTGCCCTCTTCCATGACTCAGTGTGGATCCCTGGCTTGATGGTTACTGTAGAGTGGCATGTATGTCAGGCTGTGAAGTTGCAGACTATATGAGTTGTACAGAGTATGATTCTGCGGCTGCGATATCCCACTGCATCTCACGGACATCTCGCCAAATTATGACGATGGACCTTCCTCCACGCGTGGACTGTGCCGTGGCTGTTCTTATCTTTATAAGGGGCGGCACAGTGGCTTAGTCGTTAGCACTGCTGCCTCACAGCGCCAGGGCCATGCGTTGTATTGCTGCCTGGGGAGACTGTCTGTGTGGAATTTGCACATCCTTACAGTAGGTGCTGAGTTTTCTCCGAGTGCTCCGGTTTCCTCCCACATTCCAAAAATGTGGAGGTTACGCGCATTCTTCAGGTGTAAATTTAAGTTAGACAAATGTCGGTGGGTTAGTCTTCAGAAGATCTTTGTGGACTTGTTGGGCAGCAGGCGCTGTTCCACACTGTAGGAATTCTTTAAAAATGCACATACTAAATGGGGAGGTGTATCTGAAACAGGTGGACGGTTGACGATAAGGTCAATTGTGTGCTTCTCTTTTATTGATTCCCTCCAAACCTGCTGCAGAGCAGTCAAGCTGCAGCAGGATCCAGAATCAATGCTGAGAACTTTATTGACAATTTACCAAGGAACTGCCCACTCCGTCTTGGACAGAATCTAACAGCGGGGATGGTGTGTTGTCCTGTTCACAGAATCCTGTTTTACAGAAAATGTATGACTGTTGCTTGATTAGTCTGTGGGAAATATATAACAGGTTAGTTCCACATTTTCTACAATTAATGTCACTTTATTTCTTATATATTTTGAAGTAAACTAAGAATCATTGTTTTCCATTTGAAAACAATTGATGGAAAGAAAAATTAGATTACCAGAGTACACATAATCCAGTGACTGTAGTAAACAGCTAATTCATGTTCAGATTAATGAGCACATTATCCTGCAGTCAGCAATCTGTTGACAATAGACAATAGACAATAGGTGCAGGAGGAGGCCATTCTGCCCTTCGAGCCTGCACCACCATTCAATATGATCATGGCTGATCATCTTTAATCAGTATCCTGTTCCTGCCTTATCTCCATAACCCTTGATTCCACAATCCTTGAGAGCTCTATCCAACTCTTTCTGAAATGAATCCAGAGACTGGGCCTCCACTGCCCTCTGGGGAAGAGCATTCCACACAACCACCACTCTCTGGGTGAAGAAGTTTCTCCTCATCTCTGTCCTAAATGGTCTACCCCGTATTTCTTAAGCTGTGTCGTCTTGTTTGGCACTCAACCATCAGCGGAAACATGTTTCCTGCCTCCAGAGTGTCCAATCCTTTAATAATCTTATATGTCTCAATCAGATCCCCTTTTAGTCTTCTAAACTCAAGGACATACAAGCCCAGTTGCCCCAGTCTTTCAGCATAAGGTATTCCCGCCATTCCAGGAACTGACCTCGTGAACCTACGCTGCACTCCCACAATAGCCAGAATGTCTTTCCTCAAATTTGACGACTAGAATTGCACACAGTACTCCAGGTGTGGTCTCACTAGGGCCATGTACAGCTGCAGAAGAACCTCTTTGCTACTATACTCACTCCCTTTTGTTATGAAGCTGAGCATGCTGTAAGCCATCTTCACGACCTGTTGTACCTGCATGCTTACCTTCATTGACTGGTGCACAAGAACACCCAGATCTCTCTGTACTGCCCCTTTACCTAAATTGATTCCATTTAGGTAGTAATCTACCTTCCTGTTCTTGCCACCAAAGTGTAAATCAATACATTTTTCAACATTAAACTGCATCTGCCATGCCACTCACCTAACCTTTCCAGGTCACCCTGTAATCTCCGAACATCCTCATCACATTTCACCCTGCATCAGCAAATTGCTAATGTTATTGCTCATACCATCTTCTATATCGAAAGCATATATTGTAAATAGCTGCGGTCCCTGTATTGATCCCTGCGGTACCCTACTGGTCACTGTCTGAAAATGACTGAAAAAAAGCCCGAGTTCAGACTCAGTGCTATTGGGCCTCACCAGTACCTCCAATACAGTGATCATATCCAAAATCTGTCCTAAGATCTCGAAACTGGAGCTGGAACCTTATTCAGACAATCTCTCACAACAGACCATATAGAGTTATACCTGAACAACAGGGAAATGTGTGGGGTAGACTGGTTATTGGACTAGCGTAGGGCTCTGTGCTGGTCCAAGTGCAATTCAACATTTGTAAAAATCACCTCACCACAAGCATGTTTTGCAAGTTTATCTCTTCTGGTGTGCCACCTAAACTCTGGAATTCTGCACCTTGGACCCGATCCTAAAGGAAGGTACTATAAAGGTGATGGAGTCTGCAGCTCATGGTGTATTTCATTGAACCCCTCATTAAACAAATCCATGTATATGAGCTCCACAACATCAGTATCTCAATAGAATTGTACAACTACATTGGTAGCCGATATGATCGCAGCCCAACGTCTTTGTGTATGACTCGGCATAGAAATGTCTGTGTAAATATTTGCAGCATTGTCCTAACCATTAAAAGCAAAGTCTCTTCACTGAAGGTTTGACATCCCTTGATAATATCCACTTTTCGATTGTCCTATATGTGCAATATACACCCACTTATTCAGTACACTTTTATGACAACAATATGATGGAAACCTTGCGCAAATCAGAGTAAGGGGCTTTGAAAAGATGAGTCGCGTTACCACACCCAAGATGAAATTGTGATTACGTCCAAGGACATTCAAAATGTACAATTATTTTCCCTTGCATTAATACAGTGTGCTAATAATCATGCACAAACATTTTCATGGTATCAATATCACTGTCTAAACATTCTAACGTCAGATAAGAGTAAGTTTTCAATTGTTTCTGCCTAACTCACAGCTCCGTAATGTGGCCTGTGAATGTAAGTCTCTGTGTAACGCTACGTATGTAGGCCATGCCTCTGAAAGACTGATAGATTGTTTCAAACAGCATATCACTTTAGATGCTCACAGCAAGCAAAGTATTGACTGGGCCTAACCGGCCTGCACTCACATAACCCAAAACTCAGTGCCCAGCACTGGCACGTTTGGACAATTTTTTTCATTCTAATTTATTCATGGAGTATGGGACAGTATTTATTGCCCATTCTTCTTTACCATTGAGAAGTTGGAGCTGCCACATTGAACAGCTGCAGTCCACGTCCTGTCGGCAAACTTACAATGCCATTCGGGAGGGAACTTGAAACAATGACACTGAATGAATATCAACATGTTTCCAAATCGAGATAGTGAGTGGATTCGATTTGAACTTGAACATGTATTTCCGGTCTTTGTCGTTCTTGATGGTCGTGGATTCAGATGTATTTCGTAAGGAGCCTAGGTAAATTTCTAAAGATCACCGTTTGGATGGCAGGCATGACTGCTTATGAGTGTTAGTGTTTGAGGGATGAAGCTGCATTCAGCCAGGAAATTGAGGCGCATTTCAGCACACACTCATTCAAAGTGTGTCTTATACATGATAGTCAGGTTTTCAAAAAACTTGAGGAAAGTTATTTCTGCAGGATTCCGAGCCCCTGACATATTCTTGTAGCCAATGATTTTATACAGATTGAAAAGTGTGGCTTTGGAAAACTACAACAGGTTTGGCAGCATCCGACGTGCAGGGGAAGCTTCGTTTCAGGCATAAGCTCTTCATAGGAGTAGGTGATGAATTTATATGTTCTGTCCGGTTCTGGTTAACGGCAATCCCCAGGATCTTGAAAGGTAGACGTTCAGAGATGGTGGTGACGTTTGAATGTTAGGGGATGATGGTCCAATTCTGTACAGTTAGAGGTGATCATTGTCTGAAACTTCTAAGTACACGCCCGCATGCAATACATGTCTGAGTTATTGCGAATATTGTCAAATCGTGAACATTGTCTAATCATTGGCGAACACCACTCCCCCCACCCTCCTTGTAATTGTACGGTGAATGGACAGTGATTTATGAAGCAACTGAAGACTGTTGGGCCAAGGACGGAGAACACTCTTATATCTCACTCATAGTTTCCCTCCCTCTGAGCTAGGAAGCTTGCTTCAATTTCAACCTACTCCAGAAGTGTGTAACACCATGTCTGAACAAATTAATATTTAATGAGATACCCTAATGAGCTGAGTGAGGACGTGCTTACCTCAGTCAGTTGGACGGCTGTTTTGTAATGCAGATTATTGCTAACAGTGTGGGTTCAATTCCTGAGGTGACTGTAAATGAATCCTACTCAAATTCTCTTTTACTCGAGACATGATGACTATCCAGTTACGTGCAGTCACTCTCGCCTCACCTCCACACTTCACCGTTTTTTTTGTTTTTAAAGTTTGTTTTCCAATCTTAAATCAAGGCTTCAAAAGCTTCGGGGGATGAGTCGCCCTGGCATAGACCAAACTGAACTTCAGTGAGTACGTTAGTGCTGAGACGTGCTGCTTGATACCACTATAGATGACATCTCGCAAATCTTTATTAATGAAAGCAATTAGACCAATAGGGGAGTCATTGATTGTCTGAACATTTAGCTTTGTTTGTGCGGATAGTTTTCCACATTGTCTGGTAGATGCCAGTGCTATAGCCCAGAAGGGAAAGCTGTAATGGAAGGTTATCAATGCCTAAGTCTTTGCATTATTCAATCCCTCGAGCCGCTTGTAAATCTTTGTGGATGTATCGCGACCTGATATGGCAAATGTACGATTCAACACCGAAGACGGTTACAGAGAGTGGTGAACTCGGCCTGGACAATCCCAAAGGCCAACCTCTCATCTACAGAATCAGCCCAACAGGCCCGCTGGGAAGGTAGGCCGCCAGGATTCCCAAAGAAGAATTCCACACTGGCAATGCTTTTCTACAACCTCTACTATCAGCGAGAAGGTACAGAAACCTGAACACATTCAACAAGCCGATTTCGAAACAGTTTCTACTCTCTGTTTGTTCAAATACTGAATGGATTCGCAAAGTCTGAACTGTGTTTTGGTTTTTGCCACTGTTAACCTATTGTTAACTTATCGATGCTATTTAATTTCGGTGATCTGCCTGGTACACCAGATAACAAATGCAATTCAGTTCAATCCAATGCAATCTCAGACGAGATGAATCGAATTCCGTGAAGACTACAATCGGAGGAGACAAAAATAGTTCGTCCCATTGACACTTCTGTCTGAACATTGCTGCGAGTGTTTAAGTCTCATCTTTTCTATTGTTGTGCTGGGTTCCTCCATCATTGAGGAATGTGATATTTGTGGATCCTCATCCTCCACTGAGTTGTTTGGTTGTTCGCCACTATTCACACTGACTGCATATGACATGATTGCATATATTATGTCTAATTTGTTAAATCTCTCGATCACTTGCAGCTTAAACTATTTGGCAAGTTAGTGGTCCAGGTTACTAACTTCACCTCATAGTGATGTGGACCTGGTGTTGCTCCAGGCAGGCCATTCTGTGTTCTTCATTGAGCAATACTCTTTGTGGTGGTTTTGAAATGGCCCACCCAGTATACATCCTCCAACTTCATCAACCTCTCAATTCTTCCACCAAACATTATTTAAAGTGTGTGTTTGTTGGGGGTGGTGGAGTAACAATGATCCACCAGCTGAAGGAGGGGAGTCAGCAGGAGATCTCTGTGACAGTGTTAAATCTGACGCCATGAGGCTGAGGGAGGGGAGTTAGTTAGTTGCTTCCATGTCTGTGTTTGATCTGACGCCATCAGACTGAGAGGGGAGTCAGCAGAAGCTTTCTGTGTCAACGTATGATCTGATACAATTAGTCTGAGGTGGATGGATCAGCAGGATGTATCCGTGTCAGTGTTTAATTTGACATCATGAGGCTGAGGGAAGGGAGTCAGCAGGAGGTTTCTGTGTCAATGTTTGATCTGACACCGTGAGGCTTCATTATGTTCCGTTGTTGCTTGAGCAGTCTGTAAGGCAGCTCTCTCAATTCTGACATGAGTCCCCAGATGTTAGGAAGTAGGACTTTGCTGGGTCCATAGGGCTTCTTACTTTGTTACTGTCAACTGAAGGGCTTGTCTTTTGCTGTATCTCACTGACTCAACTTCAGTTGTGATTGGACCCCGCAAGGTCTCAGTTATTCAGTTCCAGTTCCTCCCTGTGCCTTGTCTATTCTACAGAGTTCAACAACGTGTTATCTATCAAGTCAATGCGCAAATCTGTGTTTCAGCTGTCCATCTGTATCTCTGTATATTTTCCTGTCATCAACTTCATCTGCTACAATCACCTCTATCGCATTATCGCAGTAACCTTCAGCTTCTACACAATCTTCAGCAGCTACACCAACCCTATTTATCACTGTACATTCCTCCAATATCTGTACTCTACATATCTCTCTAACCCCCTCCAAAGCGGGACACCCTTCGTCGTCTCTCTTACCTTCTCCAGGTCCTTCAATGCTGTTTAATTGCAATTTCCTGCAGAATCTTGACGACTCCCTATTTTTCTAACGACCTCCGGAACATACATCTCTCTTGATTTCTCTAACCTCCTCCAAATCCAACACTCCTCCCTATCTCTAAACCTCCTCGAAGCCCTAGACCGCACCCTATCTCCCTCACCACCTCCAGCCCCTACATCCGTCCCTAACTCTCTGACCACATCCAACCCCACAAGCCTCCCTATCTCTCTGATCTCCTCCAGCACCCAAAGCGATTTCCATTTCTCGAACCTCTTCCAAACACTGCCTCCCTCCCAATCGCTCGAACCACCTCCAGCCCCGCTACCCCTCCCTGTTTCACTAACTACCTCCAGCTCCCACACCTCCTTAACTATAACCACCTCCATACCTATCTCTCTAACTACCTCCAGGTTCCAAATCCCTGCCTATCTTGAACCACATCCCTCCCGTACACACTTACCTATCTCACTGATCACTTCCAAACCAACATCATTACATATGACTCTAACCTCCTTTAGCACACGTACCCCACATCTTCTATCACCCCCTCCAAACTCTACATCCCTTCCAATCTTTCTAACCTCCTCCAAACCCTCCAGCTCTCCCCATCTCTCTAAAAACTCCAACCACTACACCCCTCCATATCCCTCTACCCACCTCCAGACCCCACACCACTCCCTATTTGTCTAATAATCTCCACCTCCCAAACCCCTTCCCTGTCTCTCGAAACACCTGCAGCCCGTGTACCCCAAATTAGTCGAACCACTTCCAACCCTTACACAAGTCCCCATCTCTCTAACCTCCTCCCAAGTTCTACAGCCCTCCCTATCTCTACCCTGAGCTGCTGCAACCCTCCCCAAACCGTGGGAAAGAATTAAGAAAACATCAGTAGCCTATTCGAGTATGCACATGCCTCGCTATCTCTGTAATATGGAGTAATCTTCAGCTTAGATTTCCTATTTCTGTAACAACCCCCAGACTAGAAAACCACGATTATCTCCTGCAGATTTTGCACATCTTTATTTCTGTAATTTCCTCCAACATCTACTCAGCCCCAAACTGCTGTTATCACCTCTTTCCGCGTCCGGTCCCTCTCCCAATGAACTCCTTCAGCATCTATTCCACATTCTATATCCTCCAGCCCTTGACTCCATCTCTGTCCCTGTAACATTCTCCAGCACCTAAACCCCACCCTATCTCTGTAACAATTCCTAGACCCGACACCAACGCCTTGTCGCTGTTAACCGCTTCAGCACAAACACATACTCCCTATCCTGTAACATTCTCCAGCACCTGCATGCACTTGCTGTCAATGTAACATTCTCTAGCACCTAGGCCTCTCCCATCCCTGTAGCAGTCTACATCACCTATACCACTCCCTATCCCTGTAACATTCACCACCACCTACACCCCTTAGTACCTTCTAACAATCTCCAGCAAATAAAACCCTCCCTAACCATATGACATTCTCCGGGACCTGTAATCCTCTCGATCCCTTATACCGTGGGTGGCACGGTGGCACAGTGGTTAGCACTGCTGCCTCACAGCGCCAGAGACCCGGGTTCAATTCCCACCTCAGGCGACTGACTGTGTGGAGTTTGCACATTCTCCCCGTGTCTGCGTGGGATTCCTCGGGGTGCTCCGGTTTCCTCCCACAGTCCAAAAATGTGCTGGTCAGGTGAATTGGCCATGCTAAATTGCCACTAGTGTTAGGTGTAGGGGAATGGGTCTGGGTGGGTTTTGCTTCGGCGGGTCGGTGTGGATTTGTTGGGCCAAAGGGCCTGTTTACACACTGTAAGTAACCTAAAAAAACATTCTCCAAGCCCTACACCTCTCTCTATCACTGTAACATTCTCCAGCACCAACGCCCACTCCCTTCCCTGTAACACCCCCCAGCAACATCACCCCTCTCCATCAATGCTACATGTTCCGGCACCAACACCCCAAGTGTTCTCTGTGACATCTCCCTATCCCTGTAATATTGTCCCGCCCCTGCACCCCACCCAATCTCTCGGCCCATCTCCATCCTGCACACCACTCCCTATCTCTCAAACCACCTCCAGTTCCCGGACACATCCCTGTCGCTCGAATTAACTCCAGCCCATATACTCCCCATCAGTCGAACCACTTCCAGCACAAGTTCCTATATCTCTAACCTGAGCTGTTGCCCCCCTCCCCATACCCTGTGAAAGAATTAAGAAAAAAATGAGCACACTGTTGGAACATGCACGTGTCTCTCTATCTCTGTAACATCTTCTCCCTTGCTTTCCTATTTCTCTAACATCCCCCAGACTATAAAACATTGATTGCCTTCTAAAGATTTCACTCATCCTTACTTCTGTAACTTCGTCCAGCATCTATACAGCTCTAAAATTCTGTTACCATCTCCTTCGCTTCCCGTCCCGCTTCCAGAAAACTCCTCCAGCTTGTATTCCGTTTTGTATATTCTCCACCCCCTGACTCCATCTCTGTCCCTGAAACATTCCCCAGCACCTAAATCCACCATAACCTTTTAACAATTTCGAGACCCGACACCAACTCCGTGTCACTGTAAAACGCTTCAGCACCAACACACAATCCCGATCCCTATCCAGTCACTCTATACAGTCAACACAGGAATTCTTGGACATCATCAGAAATACACACATAGACAAGGAAGAAACCATGGTCTCATTTGATGTAACAGCACTGTTCACCTCTATCAACAAAGCCCTAGCCAGAGAAACAGTAGCCAACCTGCTGGACATACAGAACAGACAACAAGACCGGGAACCGATCAACAAAGAGTGCATACTCAAAATACTGGACCTGTGCCTCACAACATACTTCACATTCAACAGCCAAATATATGAACAAATCAACGGCACACCCATGGGCTCACCAATCTCTGGACTCATAGCAGAAGCAGTAATGCAAAGGTTAGAACAAACAGTCTTACTGCAACTTCAACTCAAACTCTGGGTCAGATATGTGGATGAGACCTTTGTAATCATGAAAAACACAGAAATATACAACATACACCGGATCATCAACGCCACACTCACAGGAATCCGATTCGCTAGAGAGGAAGAAAAGGACAACCAACTCCCATTCTGAGACGTGATGGTAGAGAGAACACCGAACGGAGAATTCACCACAAAGGTACACAGGAAAGCCACACACACAGACCAAGTCCTAAACTACGAAACTAACCACCCCAACACACACAAAAGAAGTTGCATCAAGACACTGTTCAAAAGGGCCACAACACGCTGCAGTACACTAGAACTGCAAAAAGAGGAAGAGAAACATCTATGTTTTGTATTTGCCAAAATCGGATCCCCCTGCAGTTTCATCAACAGATGCCTAAGGGAAAGACAACGGAATGAGGACATGCCACAACCCAAAGGACTAGCCACATTACCATACATCAAAAACATTTATGAACTGACAGCCAGACTGCTGCAACCACTAGGACTCATAACAGCACACAAACCAACAGCCACTCTCAGACAACAACTCACCAGGACGAAGGGCCCGATACCCAACATGAGCAAAACCAATGTAGTGTACAAAATCCCATGCAAGGACTGCACAAAATACGACATAGGACAAACAGGAAGACAGCTAATGGTCCGCATCCATGAACACCAACTAGCCACGAAACGACACGACCAGCTATCCTTAGTAGCCACACGCTCAGATGACAAGCAACATGAGTTCGACTGGGACAACACTACTATTATAGGACAAGCCAAACAGAGAACGGCCAGGGAATTCCTGGAGGCAGAAAGTGAGGTCTGCAGACGCTGGAGATCAAAGCTGAAACTTTATTGCTGGAACAGCACAGCAGGTCAGGCAGCATCTAGGGAACAGAAGATTCGACGTTTCGGGCACATTCCTGAAGAAGGGCATGTGCCCGAAACGTCGAATCTTCTGTTCCCTAGATGCTGCCTGACCTGCTGTGCTGTTCCAGCAATAAAATTCCTGGAGGCATGGCACTTATCCACAGATTCAATCAATAAGCACATCGACCTGGACCCAGTATACCGGCCACTGCAGCAGACAGGTGGAACTGACAACCGGAAGCAGCAGAGACAAACCACCATAAATGCCAGATGAAACATCACGGAAGCGCTTCACAGGAGGCTCCCAAGCACTGAGTATGTCACCTAGACAGGGGACGAAACGTCTGCAACACAAATTCCCAGCTCGGCAAACAGAACCACAACAATTATACACCTTCCTATTTCAATACCCTTCTCCAGTACTGACACTCCTCAGTACCTCAATCATCACCTCCACAGTATTTCCTTCCCTATCTCAGTAACCCCCACCAGCAACTGTATCACTCCACTTCAAGTCGTCTCCTCCAGCACCTGAATTACTCACTATCTTTGCATTCTCTACTGGCACCTACAGTCTTCTCTATTGCTGAAACGTCCTCCAGCCTGTGTCTTACCGTCTCAAAATACTGAACTGGTGAATCAGCAGCCTCCATTTCACAAGCGGGAGAGCAGAGACTGTCTTTCTGGAGCAACCAGGAAAGTAAATTAGTATTTAAACTACTGATCTGACGAATCAGCAGCCCACACTTCACCAGTGGAGTGGGGAGAGCGTGAACCAGGGGAAAACTGGGAAGGTATATTAGAATATAAAATACTGATCTGTTGATTCAACAGACGTATTTCAGCTGTGGGAATGGGGAGAGCGTGAGCCAGGGCAGCGGGAAGTTAGATTAGAATATAAATTACTTACCTCGCGAATCAGTGGAGCGAAGGCTGAACAGGAGCGGCAGTGGATACAGGATTGGTAGGGAAAGTGAACGAATATATTCGCAGGTGGTGATGGTGGGGGGTGTGTAATTAGCAGGGGAAAACACAGTGACCAGGTCTCTGTGGATCAGAAGGGAAATGGCAAAATAGGATAGCGATGGTGACAGGAGATTCAATGGTAAGAGGAACAAACAGGAAATGTTCTGGTCGCGAAAAGGACCTCCGGCAGTATGTTGCCTCCTGGTTGCCAGGGTCAGGTATGTTTTGAATGGCGTCATCAAGATTCTTAAGTGGGAGGGAGAGCAGGCAGAAGTTGTCGCACAGATTGTCACCAATGAGATAGCTCGGAAAAGGAATGAGGACCTGAAAATCAATATGGGGAGATACGTTCAAAGCTAAAAGGCAGGATGAGCAGAGTAGCAATCTCATCATTGCCAAAGGTGTCACGAGCAAGTGAGGCAGGGAAAAGAGAGCGAGTGCTGCTGAACACGTGACTGTAAGGCTGGTGTTAGGCAGTGGGCTTCAGATATGTGAATCACAGGGATATATTCTGAAGAATGCAGGAACTGTACAAGGTGGATTGGTTGCACCAGAAGTAGAGAGGTACCAAGATCCTGGGTGGGACGTTTGATCATGTTCTTCAAGAGGTTTGAAAATTGTTTGGCAGGAGGATGCGAACCGGAGGTAGTGGTTGCTTGTGAACAGGCACATATAGCGTGTAGCTGGAGATGTGTTGCTGGAAAAGCGCAGCAGGTCAGGAAGCATCCAGGGAACAGGAGAATCGACGTTTCGGGCATAAGCCCTTCTTCAGGAATGAGGAAAGTTTGTCCAGCAGGCTAAGATAAAAGGTAGGGAGGAGGGACTTGGGGGAGGGGCGTCGGAAATGTGATAGGTGGAAAGAGGTCAAGGTGAGGGTGATAGGTCAGACTGGGGTGGGGGCGGAGAGGTCGGGAAGAAGGTCTCAGGTTAAGAAGGCGGTGCTGAATTTGATGGATTTGACTGAGACAGGGTGGGGGGAGGGGAAATGAGGAAACTGGTGAAATCCGAGTTATCCCTTGTGGTTGGAGGGTTCCTAGCCGGAAGATGAGGCGTTCTTCCTCCAACTGTCGTTTTGTTGTGGTCTGACGATGGAGGTGTCGAGTCTGTGAGGAATGATAGATGGTTGACAGGGCAAAGTTGAAGTCAGTGTGATGGATCAAAGAGTGTTTATTTTAATGCCAAGAAATATCTAGAATAAGGATGACGAACCTCAGAGCATGGATTAGTAGTTGGAGCTATGATGTTTTGGCTATTATGGAGACTTGGATATCACAGAGGCAGGAATGTTTGTTAGATGTTCCGGGGTTCAGATGATTCAAAAGAAATAGGAAGTTAAATAAAAGCGTTGTGGGAGTGACATTTATAATCCGGGATAGTATCACAGCTGCAGAAACAGAGATTGTCGGGAATGGTTTTTCCACAGAGTCAGTATGGGCTGAAGTTAGAAACAGGAAAGGAGCAGTAACTTTATTGGGAGTTTTCAAAAGACCAATTCCCCTCCCCCACATCCCGCTTCCCCATTGCAAAAAAAGACACAGAAGTGCAAACTGGGAGGCAGATTTTGGAAAAATGCTGAAGCAACAGGGTTGTTGTCATAGATTACTTCAACATCCCTAATATTGGGAGGAATCTCCTTAGTTCAAGTACTTTGAATAGAGCAGTTTCTTTTCAGATGTGTCCAGGAACTATTCCTGATTCGATATGTAGATTGGCCTACTAGAGGCAGATCACACCGGATTTGGTGCTTGACAATGAACCAGGTGAGATGTCAAATCTCTCGGGGGAGGGGGAGCACTTCAGTAATTGTGATCACAACTCCCTGACCGAAAGTACAATCATGGACAGAGATAGGAGCAGATTGCATCGGAAAGTATTTGATTGTCGGATTCTCTCAATATGAATATATTCGGATGGATTAATTATTCAATAAAAGACAGTTAACAGACTGAAGGATTTAATAGGTCATTCTTTTGTGGGAAAGTGTGCAATGCGGAAGATGTAAAGATTATTGAAGATTTAACAGGCCTCCGCATGGCCAAGATCAGTATAAATGACATATGATGCGAAAACATGCAGTTATCCAATTTGTTGGAGAGATTGGTGTGCAGTATACTTCTTAAATCGTAAAATGTTGGAAACTACAGATGTTCATTAAACCCAAGGTGTCCTGGTCTATCAAGAGCTGACATTAAACATACAGGTGCAGCAAGCTATTTGGAAAGCCAGGGGAATGATAACTTTTATTGTGAGAGGATTTAAATGCAAAATGTCTTGCTGCAGTTGAATAGAAGCTTGACAAGGGGAAGAGCTGCACTCTGTTCATCCTATCCACACCCCTCATGCTCTCAAACACCTTGATCCAGAGCTCCTCCCAACCTCCTCTGCTTCAAACAAAATCCTTTTTTTATAGTTTGAGTACTCTCTTGTCGTGTTAATTAAGAAAAGCATTACCCGATATGTAATCAGTGTTGAGTTTCATCAGACATTAACGTGGCCACCTGAAAAATCTGTTTATTTTCTCATGTAGCCTGACACTTTCCTCCTCACTGTGAACTTTCTAACTATTCTTTCTGTCATCCACAACATTGCTTACCATTCCCGCAAACTCCATCCCTCACGTTCATTTCATTATCATTTATGAAGCTCACAAATAAGCCTTGGTTTTCTACCTGTTCATCAGATGTTATACATAGAAGAAGAATTGTGAAACATAGTTTCTTGTCTTTCCTATTGTGATGAACTAACAGCGTGATGCAGTTGAGGCCTTTTTATGAGGAAGTCACAATTTTACTTTGGACATGAAGCTGAATTATCCTTTTATACTATGCTCCTCTATATGTTTTATTCGTAAGGCTTGCATGTAATTTACACTGAACTAGGTACAGGTGACTTGCACTGCAAATTTTTTTGTTTTATATGGATCTGGATAATGATCTTTATAACATTCCCGGCAATAGTCAGAGCTGCAAGGAATTTTTCGTGAGCAGGATGGAAACAGACCCATAAGGTTGTTTGGAAGAGGAGACTAATAAGAATAAAGGTTCAATTGAATTCTACATGATTGACATAGTGTCGGAGATCAATTCATATTCAAGTTTACCTTGAACTGGAAACAAATGATTAGAACATACGGCTCCAGGGATTGCAGGCATAGTTAAAGATTTGTTATAAGGGTTTCTAAACTTAATATAGTCATTATAGTTTACTTATATAAGATAATTGAACACGTTTTGTTTTATTAACATTCAACAACAACCACAAGATAACAAAAAGAAGCAAACAAAATCGAGATTTTTTTTCCAAATGACTTTTTTACCGAACTTTCTAAGGGTGGTCTTAAATGAAATTCGAAAAGTCTGTATTTGTTTTAAAAGTTCCATTTTTTAAATTAAACTGCAAAACTCTTTTTGTTTCGAAAAACCGAAGTTTCTTTTCTCAAATAAGAAGTTGTGCTTTCATTGTGGATACACATACTCAGCTCTGTAGGAGACATCTTTCTTCAAGGAATTTATTGAAGAGGAATTTTTTTATTTAGTTAATTAGCTAAACGGTTGGTTGAATTTAATGATTATATGTATATGCATATATACTTGTAAATGCATCCCATTTCAACATGACATGTAATATTAGTAATAGTAACATATTAAAGCCACATATAAGGTACAGAAAAGATGGCTGAAGGATTTAGAAAGTTGTTACGCAGCAAAAACAATCAGACAGATGGGAGATTCTCAGAAAAGTTAAGAAGATCGTTGAAAAGTCTTCGGTGGCTACTCCTCTATCAAACAGATATTCGGTCTTTGCAACTGTTGAAGGTGGTAGTCCCTCTGAGGAAAATGGATTCGGCATCATTTGTTCGACACTTGGAACGATTCTTATGTTCAGCAGCGTTTGGCAAGATTTAGTAGAAACGTTGCTACAGGGGAGTCTTCTGTCAGGGATATCAATAGGACATTCTGGGGCAGTGAGCATAAATTTAGAATAGATTGCTGGTTTCCCGGTGCGAGGTTTAAGAACGTGTCCGAACGTTTCAAACATATTGCTAAAGGTGACATGGTAAAGCCTGATCTTTTTTACACATTGGTAGGAATGACATGTTCAGGGAAAAGTGAAGGTGATAGATCAGAGGGAAAAGATTAAAGCAGTGACTCTAAGAGGTGAGGTATACAACTAAACAAAATTCTTAGTGAAGTCCTTTATTTCTGATTTACTCCGAATGCAAAACTCAACCGCGGGATGGAACAAAAGGTTATCGAGAAAAATCAACAGCTGAAAAGCTAATGTGTTGTTCAAGGATTTAGGGTTTTGGGAAAATGGGATGTCATTTGGAATAGAAAAGGCCTGTTCAAAAAAGATTGCTCGAATCTAAACTGGAAAGCGACCAATATCTGAGCAGGAAGATTTGCTCACTCTTGTAGGGAGACTTTATATTGATAGGGAAGGCAAGTGCCCGTATTCTAAGTAGCAGTATTCATGATAGGATTGGTGGAGAAGATTCTGAATGTAAGGAGAGTACGTCAATTAGAAAGGAAAGACGAGAGAGTCAGGGTATAGAGTAATTATGGAGACCTAATCTACTTTTATTTCAATGAAAGTGGTTTTACAGGGAAGGCTGATGAACTCAGGACTTGTTTAAAAACATGACATTGGGACACCATAGCAATCACAGAGATTTGTCTGCGACATGTTCAAGAGTGGCAATCCAATGTTCCAGGTGCTAGTTGTTATGAGAAGGATAGAAACGGATTAATGGGTTGGGGGCTGGAGTTTTTGATTAAGGAATAAATTATTGCTAAAACTAGGCAAGCTTTGTTGAAAACTGGTCCAGTAAAAATATCAGGGTATAAAGTAAAAATTAAGAAGTAACGATCACTTTGCCATGTTTGGACTATATTCTAATTTCTGAGAAATATACCGGCAGAACTTTAAAAAGAAGAAACTGAAGATCACATGGATGGGATTGTACTATATGCTCACAACAGGAAGAAAGAAATTGAAAAACAAATATGGAGGATGATCTCAGATATATGTAAGCATAATGAGGTTGTACTAATGGAGGAATTTAATTTCCTCAGCGTTGACTGGGACTAACAACATGCGAATGGTATGGATGATGAAGCATTTGATAAATGTGTTCAAGAACTTATTTCTTTATCATTATGTAAATGTTCCTCCGAGAAAAGGAACAAATTTCGATCTTCATTTGACAGTAAGGCTGGACGGGTGAGTTAAGTAAAAGTAGGGCAACACTTTGGATCTTGCGATCGTGATTCCATTAATTTGAAGATGCCTTTTCAACTAATAAGCCTTTCATTAAACAAATCATTTTTATAACTGGAGTACAACAAATTTTAATGGCATGAGACAGGGAGAGTGAAATGTTGATTGCAGCCGACTGTTCGCAGGGAAAAGGATCTTTGAAAGGTTAAAGGCGTTCAGCAGTGTGACGACGAGAGTACAGAGACATTATATTACTGGTAGAGTGAAGGGTAAGGCTGGTAAGATTAAGGGTTTAGTTGAGAGTGATGCTGGAAAATGACAGCAGGTAGGCAGCACCGGAGTAGAAGGAAAACCAATGTTTTGGGCAAAATCCATTCATCAGGAATGGAGGCAGGGAGCCTCCAGGGAGGAGAGATAAATGGAGCGGGGAGACGGACTGTGGAGAAGGTAGCAAAGAGTATATGAGGTGAATGGGGATGGGGATGGAGTTGATATGACAGAGAGGAGGGTGGGGGAATTTAGCAAAAAATACATTTTTTGGACGTGTGTATCAGAGAGGGGTGGAGTGGATAGGTGGGAAGGGAGATCGGCAGATAGGGCAGGCGAGGAGGAGAGTGCTAAGCTGGAAGTTTAGAACTGGGGTAAGTTTGGCGGAGGGGAAATAGGAAACTGGTGAAGTCCACATTGATGCTTTTGGGCTGAAGTGTTCCGAGGCAGAAGATGAGGCGTTCTTCCTGCAGGCGTTGGATGGTGGGGGTGCGGCGGTGGAGAGGGATCAGGATCTGTGTGTATTCGTTAGAGTGGGAGCGGGAGTTGAAATGTTGGGCCACAGGGTGGTGGGGTTGATTGGTGCGGGTGTCCCGGATATGTTCCCTGAATTGCTCTGTGAGGAGGCGTCCAGTATCCCCAATGTAGAGGAGACCACATCGGGAGCAACGGATACGATAAATGACATTGGCAGATGCGCAGGCTCTGAGAAAGCAAATGTGGCTGTTGTAGCGAGTCTGTTTCAGTACATGGTTGAAGAGCTTCAGGGCAGAGGAGATGACCTGGGGGTTGCAGTGAGAGACAGACTCACTGAGGGTTTTGTGGAGAGAGGAGTACTTCTTCAGGGTAGGCACCCTTGCAAGAAGATTCGCAGTAAGGTTAAAATCAAGTAGGCAAAAGTGAGGTCTGCAGATGCTGGAAACAAGAGTATATGTTAGAGTAGTGCTGGAAAAGCACAGCAGGTAAGGCAACATCCGAGGAGCAGAAAAATATCCGATTATGGCAAAAAAAAAATCATTCAGCAGGAATGGCGGCAGGGAGCCTCCAGAGTGAAGAGAAAATGGGGGTGGGCTGTGGATGGGGAGAAGGTAGCAAAACGTGCAATAGGTGAATGGATGTGCGGATGGAGTCCCTGCGCCACACTCCATTTATCTCCTCCTCTCTCCACAAGAATGCCAGTGAGTCTCTCTGTCACAGTAACCCCCAGGTCATCTCCTCTGCCCTGAAGCTCTTCAACCAAGTACTTAAACAGACTCGCTACCACAAGCCACATTTGCTTCCTCAATGCCTGCGCATTCATCAATGTCATTTATTGTATCTCTTGCTCCAGATGCAGTCTCCTCGACATTGCGGAAACTGGGCGCTTCATCGCAGAGAGTTTTAAGGAACATCTACGGGACACCCGCACAAATCAACCCCGCTGACCCGTAGCCCTACATGCAAGTTCTGGGCCTCATCCACCGACGCTCCTTCTCAACCCGAAGCCTGGAGAAAGAACGCCTCATCTTCCGCCTCGGAACACTTCAACCCCAATGCATCAATGTGGAATCACCAGTTTCCTCATTTCCTCTCCCCAGTTCCAAACTTTCAGCTCAGCACTGTCCTCAGAGCCTGTCCTCCGTGCTGATTTCACTTCCACCTCTCCGCTCCACCCAACCTTCTGACCTATAACCCTTATCCGCACCTCCATCCTCCCATTGTACTCTTTGCTAACTTCCCCCACCCTCTCCACTGACCGATCACCTCAATCCCCACCCCCATTAACCTATTGTACTCTTTGCTACCTTCTTTCTGGACCCACCCCTCTCGTTATTCTCTCCACCCTGGAGGTTCCCTGCCTCCATTCATGATGAAGGGCGTTTGCCGGAAACATCGGTTTCCCTGTGCTCGCATGCTGCCTGACCTGCTGTGCTTTTCCAGCGCCACTGTAATCTAAACTCTGGTTTCCAGCATCTGCAGTCGTCTCTTTTGCCTGGTAAGATTAAGGAACGATGGATAAATAAAATTATTGAGGTACTAATCAAGAATAAAGGAGAATCTTAATTTCGACATAGGCAACTTGGTTCAAATGAATATGTTAACCATTGTAAAGAGCGTGGGTGATTCTTAAGAGTGAAATCAGGAATGCCAAAAGGGGATATCAGATAGCATTAGCAGATAAGAATGACAATAATCCAGGGAGTTTCCACAACTACATTAACAGCAAGAGGGGAACTCGGGAGAGAGTAGGGCCTCTGAAATTTCATGGAGGATATCTTTGTGTTAAACCCAAGAGATGGGGATCACGACCATCTTGTTAGTGATGTTTCAGACAGCGGCAAACACACACCCACACCATTCCTCTCTGTCTCCTGCCATTAAGCTATTTGAAAGTGCTGGAAAGAAACCCAGCAGTTCTGGCCCCATCGAAGGAGAATTAACGTTTTTAAATCCAATATGACTTGTTCAGAACAGGTTCATATCAGAGTCGGTATGTTAGCTCTGTTTCTCTCTGGAGATCCTGCTTATCTGTTGCGTTTCTGCACCATTTTGTGCTTGTTTGTCAGATTTACATTATCTCTAGTATTTTGCTGTTTTTGATGGTTCTAAATGTTGAACCTGGTTATATTCGGACCATATGCTCCGGTCCTGTTGCCATTACTTGTGCCGGTGTCACTGGTATTGCACTGGAACCTGTAACTTCCTTCTTTTCCAAAAACAAAATCCTTGTCAATATCGTCTTTAATGCGCGAACCTCAGCAAATTGATTTTGATTTAAAAGACACTAAAGAGGCGGCTACACTTTACGAATAAACAGGAATAGACTGTTGATGATGACATTGTCTGTCCTTTGTGAATAAGCCTGTCTTCTCAGGCTCTGAAAGTTTTTAAACTATTTATCAGGATAATTAAAGTGAAGATCGTGGTCACGTAGCTTATCATGTCTGCACCAGACGGAATGAACTGTGCACTTCCTATTACGCTGCTGCAACTCCCTGTAATCCCACAGATTTGTTATCTGTGTCTGTTTTTAAATTTGAATATGCTGTTCAGATATAAGCAATCTCCCTGACCCATTAAACATGGGTTTTAAAGAACAAGGTTATTGTACATGTCACATTTGTCTTTGGACTGAAGTCACAAAGTTTAAGTCTTATTGCAGTAATCCAATAAGCTGTTTTCAGATGTTTGTGACTTTACATTAAAATTCCTGAAGCACTTTGGGTGTTGAATATACAAAATTACCTTCTCAGTGCAATAAGATCAATGTCCAGACAAATCCAAAGTTCCTGTGTATGGTCAGGGCAAATATGCCCCATGAAAATCTATTGTTTGGCAATGTTTTGGAGGAGGGGAGATTAGCACAGTAAAAATCTCTTGATTGCGTGTCTTTTTTATGGAGCTGTGGGGGTTCAGTTGTTACAGCATTGTACATGGACAACAGAGCAGAATCATCCAGCCTGCTGAAAGGAATCATCCATCATTCTTCCTCAGAAAGAACTTCACTCGAGCAATTCCTGATGGGGGATTAGACGAATTGCCAAAATTGTCAATATCGATTCCACTCCAGCTTTTATTGTGAACTGAAAGTAACATATTGAAAGAAGTTAACAGGAATTGTTTGTACAGTGACTGCCTTTGATGTCTGTCTCCATGGCTACTAATTGTGTCACTGGAGGGTTTACCTCTTCTATTAGTAAGGGGCTTCTTTCGAACTGTTATCTTATTGTAGCAGCAGATGCATCACCTCAGACACTAACAGCGTTCAGCAGTTGCAGTGATCGGGAGAAGAAAATTCAAAATCTAATAACTTTAGACTGGAAAGTTACAATAGCATTTCAGATTCTGAAAACGCTAGACTGCACTGTTAGAACAATGAACAGGAGTCTATCCGAGGGCCTTTACAATTTATCCTTGTCAAGGTTAACATTACCATTTCGAATATACGGTGTGCTGCTGATTATTCAGGCGGGTTACTCTCTCATCCTCGCCATTATTGGTGTACCAGGTAAGTCTCTCCATTTCTTTCCATTTATTAATACCGATATACTATGGTGAACTTCATTGTTATTTCCATTATCTATACTTGGCAAATACGGAAACTGTTGTGCAGAGCTTTAATTACGACCACCATTCATTTCCCACATACTTAAGACCTCCCCCCTCAACTCGGAAACATCTGAAAACAAGACTGTCCACACTCTGGAGATCAAGTTTTGCCCTGAATTGTTTTATAACTCGGTATTCTCTCCATTAATAAACCTATCCACTATCTGATCCATAATATCCCCAGTTTTCATCTCTGTGCCAATGCTGTTGCGAAATAAACCATGATCTATGCCTTGGTAAAATTCAGACATTACGGTTCCAGCTCTATTTTGAGCATCTTTCAGTTACAAATGTTTCGATCACACACTTGTTCTTGAGTCTAAAATAACTTCATGATGAGTCATTGTGTCAGAGTCGTAACACCGCTGGACATGTAATTCACAGCCATTTGAAACACTTCGTAAAGTTATTACACGAAAAACACTGTATTAAATCCGACCAGAGGTTCGTCCAGAGCGGAAATTCACATGACACAGATTGGAAATAAAAGCGAACTTTACAAATACAATCGTAACTCGATCAGCATTTTGTTTATAAGCTTTTCTATTTCACTGATGTCCTTGAAATCTAACAGAATAAACTGGATTGGATTAAGAGTGAATTCTGACCGACAACCATGTGTTTGGCTCTGTACTGCCATAAGGAATGGCCTCACAGTAAGGGGCAATCAGTGAGGTCAACAAATGCTGCCGTTTTCATCGTTGCAAACATCCCATGCAATAACAAAATTAAAGTTTAAACAAACAAGTAATGATGTTCGCTCTCAGAAACAAAAAGATCAAGAAAATGCCAGAGAAACTGAGCATACAAGGAAGCCTCGGATCGAGAGCAAACCACAATTGGCATTTTCAGTCCACTGACCATATATCAGCACTGAACACAGCTGTGAAATAATTTGTTTAATGTTGGATCTCTGCTGCGATGAGGAGAAGGAGTGAGTTGAACTGACAGAGAAAGAGAAATAGATGAAAAAAAACAAACAAAGCGGTTCTCGAAGATCAGCTGGAATGGAACGAAAAAAAAACAGATTAATCTAATTTATTTTTCTCTTGTTCCCATATTGATGAATGTCATGAACATGCAGCGGAGACATCAAATTCCACATCTCAAGTGAGTTATTGTAATAACCGCCTTTCACTCATTAAAAGAATGCTGGGCCAGCATTTAATTCCCTTTCCCCATTGTCCGCGAGAAGGTGTCGATGAGCTGCCTTCCTGACCCACCACCGTCCGTGGGCTGGAAGGAGTCAGTGCTTAGGTCCGTCCAGGTTCATTTCTTTGAGACTTTGTCGTGAGTCATACAACTGAGTGGTTGTTTTGGCCATTTCAAACGCCACTGGAGAGTCAAGCACATAGCACTGGGTCTGGACGCACGTGTAAGTCCGACCAGGTGAAGATAGCAGATTTCCTTTCCTTCCTGAAGGACATGAGAGTGTCAGGTATAATTCTCGGACATTTGAGAATGGTTTTATAGTATGCTTTGATACTTAGTTCTTGTTACTTTAAAAATTGAATTAAAATTCCACCAATTGCCGTGGTAGGATTCGAATCTGATCTCCGCCCCATGACCTGGTTCGCTGGATTAATAATCCTGATGGAAAAGTGCGAGGCCATTGCTTCTCCAGCATCTCCAAGCAGCTCCATTGTCGATAGTGGATGTTGCAGTTGACATTTCTGCGTTTGAAGCACAGATGTTTGCAAGGCAAAGAAATATTTTGGCAAAAAACACCATCCTACTAAATTTTGCATTTATTAGAAGGTTTGAGGATCAGAAGAGCGCTTAGCGAAAATGAGTTGGATGTCTTTCGTCATGAGTTATTAACAGATTTCATATCTGACAGCAAATAATCAGCACAGGGAATCGGGTGCAGTCCATCACTGCAAATTGTTTAAAGTGAAACAGTGAAGACGTCATTATGTAGTAGTCGAGTGCTGTTCAGAAAGTACTTTGGGCACTGTGTACAGTTTGTCCGTCATTAATAAGGAATGGTCTCCTTGCCACAGAGAGACAATGTAAAGGGGTTTCCCGAGATTAATCCCTGCGGTAATAATACCATGAGGAGAGTGTGAAGGAAATAATTTTGATCGATACAAAAGAAGAAAAGGTGATTGCATTCAAACTTGAGGGTTAAAACCAACAGAAGAATATCAAAACAAAACATGGATTATGAGAAATATAACGTGTTTTCCCGTGATGCATGTTTTCACATTTGGACAAATACTTCGAAATGAAAGGATATGGAAGAAGTGCAGGGAAATGACTTGACTGCTTATTCTTATGAGTAACAATGAACAGGTAGGGGCTGGAAGAACACAGTGTGCCAGGCAATATTGAGATTGACAACTTTAAATGACATCCCTTCCAACTTCCAACTCCCTTGCCAGCCCCTCCCCTCCCTTACATTGTGCTGACCAACCCTTCTTACAGCTACCAACCTATCATTCCACACATCGACTAACCGGGTGGTACCCTCTACATGTTTTCACCTATCCCCACCTCACCATCTTGCCTCCTCCTCACTCGCCCTGCCTTATTTTCCTTAGCGTCCTTACACCTACCCCTCAGTGCGGAAAAAAGTGATACCAAGGTGTTGACTTCTCCACGTCCTGATGCTGCCCGGCTTGTTGTGCATTTCCAGCCGCCTGGGTGTCTAATTTCGATTCCAACATTTGCAGTGTTTCATTTTAATCTCTTCTTGAATAATAGGCAAAAGGGAGTGAATGGGCTGTTCCTCTTCTTATCTAATAGTTTTGATGAGCTTAATGGATTTCTAATACTCCTGTGAAACAAGTTTGAGAAACTCAATGAGCTCCTGTTCTTTTTTTCATTGTGGAAATGTGCAGTGTCGAGCAGTATTATTACATGTATGTTACCGACACGTTCACAGGACAAGCCTGAAAGTTGTCCAGGTTTTGATTTCTTAGCACTTGACGGGGTTACAATTTTGTTCTGTTTGATCTTCACTGAACATCCTCAGTTCAGACTGTATGCGGGAGGGAAGGACATTAATGAAGCAGCTGAAAATGTTTTACCGAGGAAGCTACCCTGAGGAATGTCCATAGTGATATCCAGAGTCTAAAAGGATGACATTCATCGGTCACATTGTACTCTGAATGACCCAAACAGTGATGAGGTTACAAATGATTTGTGTTAAGTTGAATTTTTCTCATTCCAATCCTGCCGTGATATCAGTATTTGCCACTCTTACGCTGTGTTAATATATTTTGTTCAGGCCAAAATGTTATGTGTGGGGAGGGTTTCCTTCTCTCAGAGGGCAGTGACAGCAGTTGCGTCTCCATCCCAGAGAGGTTGGGGACATACATCACTGAAATGCTCATGGGCTGTGCCAACGCATTTTGACATGTCAGAGGCGACAAAAAATTGGGCATGGAAGGGAAATTGCGGCCGACAGAAGGTCAGCCCCGATCTCACTGAATGGAAGTGAGGCTTGAGGGGTTAAATCGCCTCCTGTTATTCCAGTGTACCCATACTCCAGTCATTTTGTGTTCTCATCCAGTTTCTGTGTTACTGACATGAAACGGCTGAATGGACTCATACTGTTGCTGTGTGACAAGATATTGGTGCTGGATAAATGCAAATTACCTTGGATGCTGGAATCTGAAACCAAAAGAGAACATGCTGGAAAATCTCAGCAGGTCTGTCAGTATTTCTAAGGAGAGAAAAGAGCTGACGTTTCGAGTGTAACTGACCATTTGTCAGCGCTGTAAAAAAAAGGGAGAAATAGGGACGTATTTGTTCTCGGCTGAGAGAAGGTGAGTCATGGCTCCAGAAGCAAAAGTAGCAATAAAGAGGTGAAAATGACAGTGTATAGAGAGATTACAGGGAGATTAGGAGCTGTGAAGGACCAAGGCTGAAGCCAGTGCTATGTGACAAAATATGTGGTGGTTGGGGGGGGGGGGCGGCGGGGGTGGGTGAAGTAGAGGCAAAATTGAAAACAGGGGTGAATGGTCGCAAAGGGGGAAGAGGAGAGGAAAAAGGTGATGAGAGTGGGGAGCGAGAGAAAGAGA
This sequence comes from Chiloscyllium plagiosum, assembly GCF_037043375.1. NCBI lineage: Eukaryota > Metazoa > Chordata > Chondrichthyes > Orectolobiformes > Hemiscylliidae > Chiloscyllium > Chiloscyllium plagiosum. The sequence continues at coordinate 4,374,563 of NW_028270179.1, read as the reverse complement.
GACAATCTAGAAATAAGAGGTACAGAATTGTGAAAAAAATATTTTAAAAATAAATAAAATAAATGAAATAAAATTACGGAGCAGAATGAAAACAGAGGAGTTGAAATGGGATAATCATCTGAATTTGTTGATTTCAATGTTGAGACTGACAGGCTGTAACGTACCTAGTCGGAATGTGAGATGTTGTTCTTCCAGTTTGTGCTGAGCTTCACTGGAACATTGCCGCAGGCCAAGTACTGACATGTGGGCATAGGAGCAGGATTGTGTGTCGAAGTGGCAAGCCACGGGAAGGTCCGGGACCTGATTGCGTTCCCAATGAATGTGCTCAGAAAAGCGATCACCCATTCAGCGTTTTGTCTCTCCGATGAAGAGGAGACCACATTGGGAGCAACGAATGCAATGGACCAAATTGAAAGACGTCGAAGTGAAACGCTGCTTAATCTGAAATGAGTGCTTGGGGCCTTGGATGGTGAGCATGAAAGAGGTAAAGTGGCAGGTGTTGCACCTTCTGCGGTTGCATGGGAAGGAGAGGTGCTAGGTGTGATGGAGGAGGGAACTAGGTTGTCTCGGAGGGAATGATTTCTGCGGAATGCAGACAGGGGGAGGGAAGGTAAGATGTATTTAGTGCTGGTGTCGTGTTGGAGTTGGAGAAAATGGCAGGGGATTATTCTTTGCACGTGAAGGCTGGTGCTGCATGGCCGACTTTGGTAGAGAGGCTGACTGGCCTGCTCCTGCAACTGTATATCAGGCTCCACAGGTTGAACAGCCTCATCCTGTTCTGATGTACCTGAAATCCATATGGAATAAATCGCCAGCCCCGAGAAAAAGTTAGGACTGCAGATGCTGGAGATCAGAGGAGAAAATTTTGACGCTGGAAAGGTACAGCAGGTCAGGCAGCATCTAAGAAGCAGGAGAATCGAAAGTTCGGACATTCCAGATTAAGGGCTTACACCCAAATCGTCGATTCTTCTACTCTTCGGATGTTGCCTGACTTGCTGTGCTTCTCCTGATTCCCACTTTCCGACGTCTAGTTCAGCAGGGCAGTGGGAACCTGAGGTGTAGTTCCAGTGCACAGGAGGATGAGAGTAGGGAGAACAGGGACAGGATTTCACGGTCACAGGAATGTGGGGGCAGACACCAGCTGGTTTGAAGTATGTCTACTTCAATGCCAGAAGTATTCCAAGTATTATAGGTGAACTTGCAGCATTAATAGGGACCTGGGAATTCGATGTTGTGGCTATTTAGGAGACATGTATAGCGCAGGATGCGGAATGAATGCTGCAGGTTCCAGGGTTTAGATCTTTCATGAAGAATAGTCAAGGTGGCAAAACAGGGGTAGGTGTGGACCTGTTTGTAAGGAATGGTATACTGGTGGCTGACAGAACTTATGACGAGGTCTCGTGTACTGAGGTAGTGTGGCCTGAGGTTAGAAAGAGGAGAGGCGAGGTCACACTGCTTGGAGTTTCTGATAGGCCTCCGCAGAGTTCCGGGGATGTGGAGGAGAGGTTTGGCAACATGATTCTGGGTAGGAATGAAAGGAATAGTTTGGGCAGTATGGGGCACTTTAACTTCCCCATCATTGACTGGAAATTCTACAATTCTCGTACGTCGGATGGATCAGTGTTTTGTCCAACGTGAACAGGAGGGTTTCCCGACACAGTCTGTCGAAGGGCTGAAAGAGCGGAGGTCACACTGGATCTGGTGCTTGGTAATGAACCAGGCCAGGTGTTTGACTTAGTTGTAGGTCAGCACTTTGGAGATAGTGACCATAATTGAGTTACGTTTAGTTTAGCGATGGAAAGGGATAGGTACATAATACAGGTAAAAGTCATCGATGGGCCAAGGGCAATCATAATGCAATTAGGCCAGAGTTAGGATGCATAGAATTGGGTATCAAAATTCAGGGGATGCAGACAATGGCAATGTGCAGCTGGTTGAAGGAATAGATATTGCGTATCCTTCATAGGTATTTCCCTGTCAGGCAGGGAGACAGTGACAAGATAAGGGAACCGTTGTTTCCTGCAGAAATTGCATCTCTTCTGAAGCAGAAGAATGATGCTTATGTGTTGATGAGTTAAGATGGTTCAGATGAGGCGGTGCAGAGTGACAGTTCACCAAAGAAGGATGTAAAGAGAGAGTTAAGAACAAAGAGAGGACACGAGCAGTCTTTAGCAAATAGAATAGAGGAGAACCCTAATGCTTTCTATAGGTATGTGAGGAATAAAAGGACGATTCGGGTAGGAATAGGGCCAGTCAAAGACAGCAGTGGGAAGTTGAGTGTGGGCCCTGTTGAGATCGGACAGGTGCTAAACGAACATTTCTCATCGGTGTTCATTCAGGAAAAGGAGAATATTGTTGAGGGGAAGAATGAGACAGAGACATTAGACTAGAAAGGATCGAGGTTAGTTACAAAGAGATGTTATAAATACTAGAAGGAGTGAACGTAGATAAGTCCCCTAGGCTGGATGGGATGTATTCGAGGATTCTCTGGGAAGCGAGGGAGGAGATTGCAGAGCCTTTGGCTTTGATACTTGAGTCGTCATTTTCTACTGGTTTAGTACCGGAGGACTGGGGGACAAATGTTATGTCCTTGTTCAAGAAGGGCAGTAGAGATAATCCAGGAACTTATAGACCAGAGAGCCCTAATTCTTTTGTAGGAAAAGTTTTGTAAATGATTATAAGAGATAGGATTTCTAACAATCTAGCAAGCAACAATTTGATTTCAAATATTCAACATGGTTTCGTCAAGGGCAGGCGGTGTTTCACAAACCTCAATGAGTTTTTTGTGTAGGTGACCCAGCGTAGATGAGGGTAGGCTATTGACGTGGCATGCATGAACTTCAGTCAAGCCTTTGATAAGTTTCCACATGGTAGGCCTTTGGATAAAATGTAGAGGCATGAGATTGAGGGTGATTTAGCAGTTTGGATTAGAAACTGGCTTTCTGAAAGAAGGCAGCGAGTGGTGGTTGATACAACATATTCAACCTGGAGTCCGGTAACTAATATTGTGCCACAAGGTTCTGTTTTGGGACCGCTGCTGCTTGTCATTTTTATAAATGACTTAGACGCAGGTATAGGTGGATGGATCAGTAAATTTGCAGCTGACAAGAAAGTCCTTGGAGTAGTAGACAGTTCGGAAGAATGTTACAGATTGCCGGGGGACTTCGATAAACTGCATATTTGGGCTGATAGGTGGCAAATGGAGTTCCATGCAGCTAAGTGTGAAGTGATTCTCGTTGGGAAGAAGAACAGGAAGGCAGAATACTTGGTGAATGGAAAGATTCTTGGCAGTATGGATGTGCAGAGGGATCTTGGAGTCCATGTACATAGATCCCTGAAAGTTGCCACCCAGGTTGTTAGTGCTAGTAAGAAGGCATATGGTGTCTTCGCTTTCATTGGTAGATGTATTGAGTTCTGGAGCCGCAATATCATGCCGGAAATATTGAAAACGCCAGTGCGGCTGCACTTGGAATACTGTGGACAGTTCTCGTTGCCAAATTTCAGGAAGGATATGGAAAGCATCGAAAAAGGTGCAGAGAAGATTTAACAGGATGTTGCCTGGTCTGGATGGAAGTTCTAATGAGGAACAGCTGAGGGACTTGGGTTTGTTCTCATTGGAAAGAAGAAGGCGAGCAGGGGATTTATTAGAGACGTACAAGATGAGCAGAGCATTAGATAGGGTATACTGTGAAAGTCTTTTTTCCTAGGTTGATGACGTCATAACTGCAAATTGAGGCGTGATAGATTTAAGACAGATGTCAGAGGTAGGTTCTTTACTTAGAGAGTGGTAGGGGAGTGGAAACCCTACCTGTTAATGCAGTTAACTCAGCCACATTAGGGAGATTTAAACAATCCTTGGAAAACACATGGATGTTTTTTAGATTAGATTAGATTACTTTCAGTGTGGAAACAGGCCCTTCGGCCCAACAAGTCCACACTACCCCGCCAAAGCGCAACCCACCCATACCCCTACATTTACCCCTTACCTAACACTAAGGGCAATTTAGCATGGGTAATTCACCTGACCTGCACATCTTAGGACTGTGGGAGAAAACCGGAGCAGCCGGAAGGAACCCACGCAGATATGCGGAGAACTTGCAAACTCCACGCAGTCAGTCGCTTGAGGCGGGAATTGAACCCGAATCTCTGGTGCTGTGAGGCAGCAGTGCCACCGCGCAGTGAGAATAGTTCACAGGTCGCCGCAACATTGAGGGCCTAAGGGCCTGTGCTAAACTGTATTGTTCTACGTTCGATGTTGTACCCCCCAACCCTCGTCAGGCTTCCAGCTCAATTCATCGAAGTAAATTTAATAATAAAAACTTTAGGCGTGAACCTTCATGCACAAAGCCATGTTTACTGTTCCTAATCAAGCCCTTTCATTACAAATGCATGTATTGGAGAAAGTGAGGACTGCAGATACTGGAGATCAGAGCTGAAAAATGTGTTTCTGGAAAAGCGCAGCTGGTCAGGCAGCATCCGAGGAGTAGGAGAATAGAGGTTTCGGGCATAAGCCCAAAATGTCGATTCTTCTACTCCTTGGATGCTGCCGGATTTGCTGCGCTTTTCCGGCAATACATTTTTCAGCAAATGCATGTATATCCTATTTTTGAGAATCTTCTCAATTAACTCACCTACCACAGATAATCTTAGTCGTCTATATTTTCAGCTTTTTTTCCCCATCCTTCTTGAATAAGTGCACAACATGTGCTATCCACTAATCTTCCGCGATGGCTCCTGTGGTTAATGATGATCTGAATTATCAGCCAGGGACCCAGCAAATTCTTCTCTCGTCTCTTGCACTGTTCTTGTCTTTATCTAGTAAGGACTGTGAGATTTATCCATCTTCATACATTGTAGAAAGTCCAACACATTTTCTACTGTGATATGGAATGTCTCTAAGATATCACAACTAACTTCCCCAAATGTTCAACTCTTCCTGTCTTTCTCCACGGTAAACATAGAGGAGAAACATTCGTTGAGGCCCTCTCCCATCTCCTATGTATCCACACAGACATGTCCAATTTGGTTCTGAAGGGGTCCCATTCTCTCTCTTGCTATTTTCTTGCTCTAATATACGTAAGATATCTCTTGGATTGATCCGAAACTGATCCACATGGGCGACCGTGCCCTCCAGCGCATCTTCTCCATTTCACACATCTCCACACGCAACAAGAATGGAACACCCACCCCCCACCCCGTTGTCCTCTTCCATCCAATCAACCTGCGGATGCAGCGCGTCATCCTCCGCCATTTCCGCCACTTACGAACAGACCATACCATCAGGTATATGTCTCCCTGCCCACACGTATCTGCATTCCCTCCCTGACCCACTTGTCAGTTCCGAGCCACCCCCCACCACCAACACGCCCTCCACTCCCAGCACCTCCCCCTTCAACCGTAAGACGTGTTACCCGTCCCCCACAGTTCTGCCCACGGCTCTAAAGGGTCCGTCACACATCTGACAGAGATGCACCTATACTTTCGCACATGTCATCTACTATGCCGGTCTCTCTCGAAGTGGTGACCTCTACATTCAGGAGACAGGACAGCAAAACGTGGAATTTTCCAGTGAACATCTCGGGAACACACGTATCAAATAACCCCACCACCCTGTGGTCAAACACTTTGAAGCCCCTCCCACTCCGCCAAAGACACACATGTGCTGGGCCTTCTCCACCACCAAACCCTAAACACCTGACACCTGGTGAAAGAACGCCTCATCTTCCACCTGAAAAGTCTCCAACCATATGTAATCAATGTGGATTTCATCAGCTTTCTCATTTCTCCACTCATCATATTGCCCGAAATCCAACCCTCTAACTCAGCAATGCCCTATCGAAGAACTGCCCTCCCTGGCTCTCTTTCGTCTCACAGAAAAGCTCGACTCTTCTCGACAACTGATCACCTTCACCCCACTGTCATCTATCTTTCGCATTTCTAGCTATCTTCTGCCCAACCCCACAACCCTCGTACTGATCTCGCAGCCCCCTTGGGCCTCAAGCCTAATTCCTGTTGAAGAGCTTGTGCTTGAAACATCGATTCCTCTGCTCTTCAGATGCTGCCAAACCAGCAGCGCTCTTCCAGCACCACACTCTTTGACTCACCTCTCAGCAATGGACAAAGTGCAGTCTGCATTTGCTGGAGAGTCCAAGTCGAAAACTAAGCCTCTGGAAAAGCACAAGAGGTCAGGCAGCATCCAAGGAGAACAATTCTTCGCGTCTTAGGCATACGCCTTCATCATAAAGGCATTCGTGTCTTCCCATTATTTTCCATTTCATGATTCAATGGGATTAGGAACGATACTTGTTCAAGAAAGGCAGCACTGTATATAGCAGTGAAATGGAAAGCAGTTTATCAATTGCTTGAACAGAGCTTATGGAGTAGACAAATGGAGGTGAAGTACAAACATAACGATAGATAAATCCCCCGGTCAATTTCGGGCACAGTGCAGATTTCTAGAGATTACTACAGGAAGCGAGGAAAGAGATTGCTGCGCCTTTCTCAATTATCTTTGTTTCCTCACTAACAACTACAACAGTGCCAGATGTGTGGAGGCGGGTAAATGCCATTTCCTTGTTCAGAAAAAAAGGAATAGGTGTAATCATGAGAATAACAGATGTGTTGGTCCTACGTCAGTCATAGGCAAATTATTGGAGTGAATTCTGAGAGTCAGTATTTATAATTACTTTCAAAACCACAGTTTGATTAGTCATAGTCAGCATGGCTTTGTGAGGGGCAGGTCATGCCTCCCAAAACTTGTTGAATTCTTTGAGGATGTGAAAAAACACATTATTGATGGCAGAGCAGTGGATGTGGTGTACATGGATTTTAGCAAGACGTTTGATAAGGTTTCCGTAGTAGGCTCATTCAGAAAGTAAGGCGGCATGGGATACAGGGAAATCTGGCTGTCTGGATTCAGAATTGGCTGGCCGATAGAAGACAGGGGGTGAAGTAGATTGAAAGTATTCAGCCTGGAGGTCAGTGACCAGTGGTGTCCCACAGGGATCAGTTTTGGGACCTCTACTCCTTGTAAATTTGGTAAGTGACTTGGATGAGGAACTGGAAGTGTGGGTAGTAAGTTTGTCGATGATACGAAGGTTAGTGGAGTTGTGGGTAGTGAAGAGGGCTATTGCAGGTTGTAATGGGAAATTGACTGGATGCAGAACTGGATTGATAAGTGGGAGTTGGGGTTCAACCAGGAAAAGTTTGAAGCGATTTGTTTTGAATGGTCGAATTTGAATGCAGAATACGGGGATAAAGGCAGGATTCTTTGAGGTGTGGAGGAGTGTAGGCATCTTGTGGTCCATGTACATAGATCATTCAGAGTTGCCACTGAAGTTGATAAGGTATTAAGAAGGCCGATGTTGTTTTGGCTTTAATTAGCAGGGGGATTGTGTTTGAAAGCCGCGTTGTTATGCTTCAGTTCTTTCGAACCTTGGTTACATCTCACTTGGAATATTGTGTTCAGTTCTGACGCCTCATTATACGAAAAATGTAGAAGTTTTAGAGAGCGTGCAGAGGATAGTTAACAGGATACTGCTTGGACTGGTGGGCATGTCTTATGAAGAAACGTTGAGGGAGCTAGTGCTTTTCACATTGGAGAAAAGAAAGATGAGACGTGACTTGAGAGCGTGTATGAGATGTTGAGAGTCATAGATAGACTGTATAGCCAAGACTTTTTTTCCAGGGCATACATGTCTATCAAGAGTGGGCATAACTTTAAGGTGCTTGGAGGAATTTTTAGCGGAGATATCGGATTTGGTTCTTTAAGAGTTGGTGGGTGCGTGGATTGTACTGCTGACAGTCCAGTCGAGTCATATGCATTAGAGACATTTAAGCGATTGCTGGATAGGCACATGGAAGGTATTGCAATGAAGGATATGTAGGATAGTCTGAATTTAGGGTAGGACAAAAGGCCGGCACAACATAATGGCCGAAGTGTCTGCACTGTGCTCTACTGTTCTCTGTTTCAAGTGTCTCCCCATTTGTGGATTCTTATCAATTGGTGAACATGTGTGTGTGAGTGAGGTGTGTGAGGTCAGGAAGCTGGCGAGGAGTGCTAGGCCGATTCTTCCAGGTATGCAGCACATTATTACACTTAACCCAGTGCCAGGCAAATATCTGCGTGTTGATCTACACTAGACAAAATCCACCAAGTTCCGCTATTAAAGTGATTCTTAGCTTGATGTTTGCTCCTGTTTTCTTCATATACATTCTGTTGGTTGATCCATGTATTAATATTTGGACATCCACAGTGATGTGTAATTTTGTTTTAATACTGGTGAATGTCAAGGCGACATTCATTGCATATGGTTAAAAATCACACAACACCAGGTTATAGTCCAACAAGTTTAATTGGAAGCACACTAGCTTTTGGAGCGACGCTCCTTCATCAGGTAATTGTCTGATGAAGGAGAGTCGCACCGAAAGCTAATGTGCTTCCAATTAAACCTGTTGGATTATAACCTGGTGTTGTGTGATTTTTAACATTGTACACCCGACTCCAAAACCAGCATCCCCGAATCAAGACTTCATTGCTTATGGTTTTAGAGGATTCACTGTGTGCCTCAATGTGCTGCAGAAGACTGTCAGTTTGTTAATGTCTTCCGTCAGAGTCTAGCTCAGGGTGCTGATGAATAGCGTCTGGGGTGGGGGGGGGGGGGGCGGCAGTCGGATGTTAACACCATAAAATAACTTCTGCGGTGTGATTCCGAACCTCCTGTCCATACATCTGCTCACTGGTCCAAACTCTGACTGAAGAGGAATTTGGAAGATATTTGTTGCTCGTCAGACATTGGTATCTAACTTGAATAGCATTTGTTCGGACATTGAGACTGGTAATATAGTCTGTTGGCAAGTTTACCCCTTCCCAAGTTGAACTCCAAATGATTTTTGTGAAGGAATGTTTGAATGACTACCCTGATGCAATTTGAAAATCTCTGGACAGATTCAGGAGCAGACCAGTGAATCACTCAGTATCACAGACAGCTGTGAAGTTTAATAGAAATGTGTTTGAATTCAGGCCTTCTGGAATCAATTTCTAATGTCGGTCATGTTTGCAAGCGACGAATTTACTGACCGTACAGTAATCAGGTGTTTGACATGTTGTGAATTGGGAAAAAGTTAGATATGAATTATGATCATTCAACTGAACAAGAATTGAAAATAATTAAGTTGATCCTACTTTTATGGAACTAAAGAATAAACACCTGTCAACATTATATGATACAAAAACAAAGGATGCACATTCTATTTGAACCGGAAAACGCGCATGCCTAACTATCCTGGTGATCATAGTTATACATTGACTGTTAGAGCATTCAAATGTATATATCATTGCACTGTCGTTTGCAAAGTGGTTGGTCTGGTCACACCACTCTGGATACTGAATTTCCAGTGTACCTGGGTCCATGGTAAACAAATGGACCTGAGACTATACAGAAGGGAAGTTCTTACACAGGAAGGAGCAGGCCACTGCACTTTCCCCCACAGATTTCCATGAACATTTTTCAATTCCAGGTGCAAAGTGTGAAACAAGCTTCTTTCAAAAATGAAGTTGCCACAGAGCTGTGTCTCATTCCTCAGTAAAACCTCCAGTCTCACACCAGGGACAAGACTGTGCTGACACTCACCATGAAGTGAAATGGATTGTTTCTGAAACTTTCCAGGCAGCAATGGGTGACATATCCAACATATCCGAAATGCAGTCCTTGGATGTATTCACGAGTTGACAGAAGTCATCTGCCCACTGAGAGGAATACTTTGGTTCTATATCCCCCGAGGAAGGTACATAATCTAACTTCCAGAAACCACTAGGGGACGAGGGACCGCTGAAAATGAGGAACTTCAGAAAGTTGGAATAAATGAAGAGCACGTTTTTCAAAATCGAATTAAATTGAAACTTGGTAATTTGCTGCATCTGATTAATACATGCCAGTGTATTGAAGAGGTGACAACAGAGCTGGTGAAAGAATTACTGATTATTTTTCTAAGGCATGTAGGGGTGGAAAATATAACATATGAATTAAAAATTGGATAATGGATAGAATGAAGAGAGTAGTGTTTTTCTTTGGACAGAAGGCTTGTGGGTTATTAGAAGGACCAGTGTTTGGACAATAGCTATTCGCAAGATATAAAAATGATTAATATGTAAACAACAAATGTAATTATTCGCATATATGTTTATTAAATGGTGAGAGTTCAGGAAGTGCTGTTGTGGAAAAGGACCTGGATGTCCTTGGTTATTAGTCACGAACAGAATTCATACGGGATAGTGAGTAATTATAATTGTAAATTATGTGTGGTCTTCCATGCAAAATATTTAAATTATCAGTGTAAATATATCTGACTTGATGGTAGTGTTCTGTTGAGACAGTAATATTGCGTAGAGACTGAGTCTGTTTGATAAATAATTAAAGACATGAACGAAGACAGAGCAAAGGAGCTTCACAACATTGAACCTGGCATAATGTTGCCATGAAGACAGAATGCATTAATTATGTGTTTAATATGTCGTTCTGTGCGAGAATAAGAAGTTTAAACTTGATGCTTATGAATGCACACTCATTATGTCTGAAGCAGGCATAAAGTAAGAAATTCCATATTTTCTCTAGGATGCTCGATTCCCGACAGTTCACGTGCTTGTGCAGAGACCTCATGTCAATTGGCGGAGTTCTGAACTCTGAGCACATTAATGTGCAGTTTCTATGTGACCCTACATTCAATGTTACACTGTTCACAATCCTGTCAGCAGCCTGAATACCTTAATTCTGAAACAGTTAGACATTCCTCACTAGCTTCGGGCCTCCAGAGAGAACACGGGTCTGCTGTCTCAGAGGTGCAAGGCATAATTGAGAATGGCTTAAAAAAAGGCTTCATTCCACTACCAAATATGTGGCAGATGGAGATCAATGGAGGTAGATGTGACATGGTGCACTTCAGCGTAAATAGAGTACGGCAGCCTACCATATGAAAATGGATTGGCTGTAAAACGTTGATCTGTAAAGGGACTGGTGCTCCTTTTTTTGTTTCCTTCTGTGTAGTCGCTAAGGTCCATTCATGGCAATGAGTTCTGAAAGCAGAAGTCAATAGTTGGAATAGCATTGTCATGATGACCAGTGAACATACACGCACCAAGTGAGTAGCTGTAACATTGAAAACGAGCTGATCTCCATGCACACCAGTCTCTGAAAGCAATATTGCAGGAACAGAAAGTAGTTTGGAACATAAATGGTCTGTTGACCCTCATCGTAACGGGACTTGAGTACAGGAGTAAGTAGCTGTACAGGGCCTGGGTGAGCCCCCATGTCGAACATTGTGCAGCATAGTATGCAGTTTTCCTCTCCTTAGTTAATGAAGGAAAAACCTGACGTTGAGTGAGTGCAGCGAAGGATGACCTTTCTGACCTCTAGGAGGACAATCTTGTTGTGGGAGCAAAGTTTGGGACATGGGGTTTAGGCAAATGAGTGGGGATCTCAGTGAAATATATATATGTTTGTCAGGGCGAGAGGGATTGGCAGCAGGAATGATAATTCCCCTGAATGGGAAGTAAAAAACACGGGGTGACAGTATTAAGTACAGGAAGGCCACTCTGCATTGAGATGACAATAAATGTCTGCACTCAGTGACTGGTGAACCTCGGCAATTCTCGCCCACATAAGGCGAGAGAGAGAGCAGGGTATCGGTGTGGAAATAATGGGTCAGCTGTCATTGTATTGCTTTGGATAGAAACTTCAACGGACACAACGGCCCACTACAGTTCCTATTTTTTTCCCAAATTCAGTCAGATTAAGGGATATGTACATTGTGGATGAAAAGTATATTCAGGAGATGTTCGGCCATGAACGAGAATGGCGAAGACCCAATGTGTTGAACGGCCTACACCTTTCCGGATGTTTCTGTACAGTCTGTGGGAAAGCTCTGTCAACATTGTCCCAATTTCTCAAACACCAGGAAGGAGGTCTCTGCAGAGTCGACAAGAATGTGATTCCCATTCCCTTTTCCAAAATAGAGGCGAGTGACGTGTGTTCTTTTCGGTTTTATCCTTCCAGTCCTCGGAGCTGTTTGATACAATTAAGGGTCTTGCATGGCCGTTTCGGAGACCATTGAAGATTTTATCACTTATCTGTGAGTCTGGAGTCACTTCTAGGCCAGGGCAGGAAAGCACTGGAGATTTGATTCCTGACAGTACTTTGGGGAAACAAATTTACTTTTTATGAACGACGTTGGCTTCAGGATCACTATTACTGACACCAGACTTTATATCTCGATCTTTTATTAATTGTTTTTAAATTCCACCAGCTGCCAGAGCATGAACCAGGTCTGGATTAGTAATCAAGTGGCATGCACACAACAGCACCATCTGCACATGGCGACCTATCGGAAACCACAATGAGCAGGTTATTTCTGTGTTGCTTGACAGCTCTGTCAAAAACAAGTTCCACCAATTTGATAGTTCTGAGGGTATGGTAAATGGTCAGATTGTAATTATTCTCCTCTTATGGGACTGGACATAGCTGAGTAGTTTTCTACATTGTCAAGGAGATGTCAGCGTTGGAGCTGGAATGAAACAACTTCCCCAGGGACACGGCTTGGTGTGCAACACAAGTCTTCAGTCCTATTGCAAGAATGGTGTCACGGCCCATTGTATTTGTCGTATTTACTGTTTTCTGCTGTTTCTTCATGTCAAGTGAAGCGAATCAAATTGATATTTTTGGAATGTAACCTGCCAAGTGTCGTAGCTTTAACGAGTTGCTATCCGTTGTGGGTACACATAGTTCTGACCCAGGTATGCTCACCCACACTCGTCACTGAACCACAGATTGGCTTGATGGTCGTTGTAGACTGAGAGATTATCCCTTGCAGAAAAGTTATAGATTGTGGTTGAATACAATTCTACTTCTTCCCTGCTGTGGTCTACAGCATCACATCCATTTCAGAAATTCTCTGTTAAAGAAAGGTCAGAGAGTTAGATTGTTGAAGGCATTTACAGAGTATATTTGACTTGGAAGTAAATTGGAGGCAGTGAAGAATTAGTGATGAAAGAGGTGTTATAGAGTCTGAAACTCTCAGAGGCATGCAATATGCAAACAGATCGTTCGGCCAAATCGCCCATCCTCATCGGGTTTCCTCAGCTGAACTTGTTCTACATTGCTGCATTACGCACATGTCTCTCCAAACCTTTCGTATTCATGCACCCATCCAATCGTCTTTGAAATGCTGCAATTGTACTCACCACGACCACTAACCGTTCGCTACATATAAACAGAACCCTCTGTGAGAAACAACTGCCCCTTACTTCCCTTTCAAATGTCTTCCGTCTCACCTTAAACCTATACTCTCTGGTTTTGGAAACCGCCACCTTGGGGAAAAGACCTTGGATATTCATCGTATCCATGCCCATCGTGATTTTATAAACGTCTATTAGGTCATCCCTTAACCTCCTACGCAAATGGAGCAAAATCCCAGCCTATCCTTATGTCTCAAAACTTCAAGACTCCGTGGCATTATTTTAAATATTTTATACTCTTTCCAGTTCATAACATCCTTCCCATAGAAGGGTAACATGAACTGTACTCAATACTCCCAAAGTAGATTTATCATTCTCTTGTACACCAATAACATGATGTCCCAATTCCTATACTCAATGCTCTGAACGATGAAGGTAAGAATTTCTAACCCCTTATTCACAGCCCTATCTACCTGCTGGTCCACTTTCAAGCAACTTTCTTACTCCACCCCAGGTGTCTCTGCTCGACAACACTCCCTACAGCCCTACAATTAACTATTAAATTCTGCCCTCATTTATCTGCATAAAGCTCCATCTGCCATTACATGGCCCACTGATCCAGTTGATCAAGATCTCATTGTCATTTGAAATGACCCTCTCACCTTCCACTATAACACAAATTTTGGTTTTGTCTACAAACGTACTATCCATGGTACCTATATTCTCATCCAAATCATTTATAAAGATAACAAACAGCAGATGCCTGGTCCTGTGGCACACCGCTGGTCATAGATTATCAGTTAGGACCACAAATCTCTCCAACCACACTCTATCGCCTGCTGCCAAGCTAACTGTTGAATCGAATTGGCTAGCTCTCCCTGATCCCCTGTGATCTAACCTTATTAACCAGACTACCATGCAGAACCGTCTTGGCCTCACTAACGTCCACGTTGACAACGTATGCTGCTTTCCCTTTATCGATGTTCTTGGTCACGTCTTGAAAAGTTTCAAACATGTTTGTGAGACACATTTTATCATACACAAAGCCGTGATAACTCCAAAATTAGTACTTGCCGTTACAATTGCATGTAAATCCTGCTTCTGAGAATCTGTTCCATATAATTACGCGCCCTTGCCATCAAACTCACCGCGCTGTAATTCCCTGCCTTTTCCTTACTACCGTTTTCAAATTAATATTACAGCATTATCTGTCTTCGAGCCCTTCATCACGTCACCCGTGGTTCTCAATGATACAAATAAAATTTGAACTAACTGCAAATGCTTCATCGGAAATAAGACAAAAACTATCTGGTAAATTTCAACTGGTCTGGCAACATCTGTGCAGAGAATACAGAGATAATGTTTCGGGGCCAGGGACCCTTCATCACAACTCTGAGGATAATACGAATATCTCCGCTAGGGGCTCCACAATGTCTTCCCCAGCTTCCCACAATGACTTGGGATATGCTTCAACACGTCCTGGGTATTAATGTACGGTTATGTATTTGAAAAACTTCACCACTTCCTCTTCTGTAATTTGGTCTCGCTTCAAAACATCACTGCATGGATTTATTTACCTGAGTTGCCTCACTTCTAGCTTTTTCTCCACAGTAAATATTGATGCGGGATATGTTTGTGTATGATCTCACTCATAGAACAGGAGCAGGCTGTAAGGCAGAGGAGTCTGGGAGTTTCAGTCCTTATGAGGTGTGAGTACCCAGCATGGCCAAGCGTTTATGGACTGTGTTGTTGAACTGGTCACTGTCTTTCTATATTTCCACTGTTAAATGAAGGGCTGCAATGTTTTGCATTTTAACTCTGGTGTTTTTATTTTTCCACTTTTCACTAAGATTCTGTAGCTGGAGGGGTTTACCTCTTTATGTAAGATTGTGTCACATGTCGTGACTTGTAAACTCTTCACTGTTCTCATCTGAGTACATGTGACAATAAACGTAATAAACCTAATTCATCTCCTGTGGAAACACACATAGATTGCAGTTTGATTTTTAAGCAGCCCTATTCCCTCCTTAGTTTGTCTTTTGCGCTTAATATACTTGCAGGATTTTTTTCCCCATTCCCTTTAACCTTATCAGCCAAAGCGATCACATGTTCCCTGTTTGCCCTTCTGATTTCCGCCGTAAATGTACTCTAACAGCCTGGACGCTCAAGGGATTCCTTTGATCCTCGCTTCCTACAACGGACATATGTCTCCTTCTTTTTCATTGACCAAAGCACAATATCTCCTGTCATGTGGTATTCCCTATTCCTGCCAACATTCCTTTTCACACTAACAGGAACACGTTGTCCCTGGACTTTAATTATCTCGCTTTTGAAAGATGCCTACTTCTAGACGTCCTTCAAACTCAAACAGTTTTTCTGTGATTATCTTTTGTATTTTCCTGCGTAATGCCATCAACATTGCCCATAATTATAAAGTTAATTTGTGGACAAGGTTTAGCCTTTTCCGGAACTATTGTCAAACTAAGGGAATGACAATCACTCGTTCCAAAATGATATGAGTGTAACCGCTCAATCACATACACCGTCTTATTTTCCAAGAGGAAATAAAGTTGAGTCCCAGTCGTCAACCAAGCACATCAAACTACCACGTGTATACTGAGAGCAATGGGGCCCCGGGAACATCGGTGAGCAGACCATCATGGAGATGAAGCAACACTTCCGATGTCTGAAAGTGTCAGAATGAACTTTCTGGTACACACTGTATCATTGACTCCTGTAATCTCTCCCTGTTTATGTAGTATACAACGTTTCATTTTGCCTGAAACATTCAGAGATTCATGGTTACCCACGTAATATTCCAGCTCTCAAATTGCTTATTCAAATAGAGATTCTCTCCCTCCTCTTGATAACTTCAGTTCCTGTCTCACTTAGTGTCATTACAAATTTAGTTCGAGCACGTTTGTTGCATTTACTGAAACCATGATATCGTTTGCAAATTGGTGAGGCCCCAGCACGGATCAATGTGTCACTGTAGTTGTTAATTTGTGTTACCTGATAAAGACTGATTTAAACCAAATTTAACTCTGCACCTCCCTTACTAATCAGTCCACTACGTAGTTGTTTGTGGCTGTTTTGAATGGATGAATGTTACCTTCCATTTCCTGTGTAACAGTCATGAGAGATTAAAAGATCTGCTCACGTTGCTGAGAAACTGCCTCGAATTGCTGAATGGCCTTATTCTATCCCAGCTTAATACTCTTGATGTGCTGAATAACTTGCTTCAGTATAGGTATAGTTGTGAATGGTGCTGAATATTTTGGAACCATCAGTGAACAGCCCATTTCTGACTTTATCATGGACGGAAGGCCGTTGATGATGTAGCTGTCGACAGCCCACAGTGCCTCAAGGATGCTCAAATTACATTTTCTCGATATATTCGAGGTATGTCCTACTTCACAGGAGGTAGTGCCACATAATACAGTGGACGGTATCTTCAATATGAGACTGAGACGTCCCCGCTTCAGGACTGTGTGCTTCCCGATCCTACAGATTCCGTTAGGGACACATCCATTTGTGACAAGCAGTTTGTGAGAATGATTCCTTATTTTTGATTTCCGCATCACTTCACAAAGTCGGGCTACTGTATATTTCTCGCCTCGCCTTGCTCAGTCCTTGGTGGACCTGCAGAGACACTCTTGATGCTGGACCTTTTAGTCCCACACTCAGAGTACGTTTTGTGTCCTTGTTGTCTCGGTGCTTCATCTGATTGTTGCCTACGTCATGGGGAACTGAGTTATCAACGCGGCGTGGTGAGGAGGGAAGTAGATGTACATCATCAGGCGATTTTCTTGACCAACTTGGACCTGTTACCATGAGATTTTCCGGATTCTAAAATCAATGTTGTGTAATTCCAGGGTAACTCCTTTCCTAAATGTATTCCACGATGACTGTGTGTCGAGGTATACCCGGGGTGGTAATGGGGCTTCATGAAATATTATCCATCAGGTCTCATTCTGTGTGGATGACGATGGAACAGCAAAACAGGTCAGGCGGCATCCGAGGAGCAGCAGAATTGACGTTTCTGGCATAAACCCTTAATCAGGATTAGTGCTTGCGGGTCGTGGTGTTAGTGTATAAATGGGAGGGAGTGGCGTTGAGGAGAAGGTAGATGTGAATACGATAGACGATGAATGTGGGAGATTTGGTGATAGGTCGGAGAGGAGGATGGTGCAGATTGATGGGAAAGGTGATCGACAAGTTAGGAAGGCGGTGCTGATTTGGAGGGTTGGATCTAGGATAAATCCAGGGGAGGTGAAATGAGGAATCTGTTGAAATCCACATTGAACGCATGTGGTTGCAGGGTCCCAAGGCAGTTATTCCTCCAGGCTTCGGGTGGTTAGGGATTGGTGATTTGAGGAGGCCCAGGACCTCAATGTAATTGATGGAGTGGGAGGGAGACTTAAAGTGTTCAGCCACGGGGCGAAGGAGTTAGTTAGTGCGGGTGTCCAAGAGATTTTCTCTGGAAGGTTCCAGAAGATGGCATCCTGTCGCCCGGATGTTCAGGAAACCACTTTGGGTGCAACTTACGCAGTGAATGCGATTTGCTGAAGTTCAGGTAAATTTCTGTCTGATGTGGAAGGCTCCATTGTGGCCTTGGAAAGAGGTGAGGGGAGAGGTGATGGCGCAGGATTTGCACTTCCTGCATTGGCAGGGGAAGGTGTCGGGAATGGAGTGTGGGCTGGTGGATTGGCGTGGATCTGACAAGAGAGCCATGGAGGGAATGTTGTCCAGGGAACACTGATAGCTGCACGGAGAAAATATATCTCTGGCAGTGGGGTTTGTAGGTGGCGGAAGTCGCTGAGTATGAGGTGAAGTATCTGCTGGTTGGTTAGTTGGAAGGTGTAGACTGCGGGTCTCCGACCTTATTTCGTTGGGAGCGGCGGTGTTCAAGTGGGGAGGTATGAGAAATGGAGGAGACGCGCTGGATGGCATCGTCGACCACATGGGAAAAGTATTTGTGGTCAAAGAAGAATGAGTCAATTTGAGATTATATAACGTGGAATTAGTCAACCTGGAAGCATGTGAGGAGGAGGCAGGGTACTTGGGAATAAGGAATGGCGTTTTTACAGGAGACAGTATGGAAGGAGAAGTAGTATAGGTAGCTTTGGGAATCGGTGGGATTGCAGTAGATGTCCATGGTTAGTCAGTCACCAGAGATGAAGATGGAGACGTCCATGAAGGGGAGTGAGGTGAGTGAGATGATCCAAGTGACCTTAAGGTCAGGGTGGAATGTGTTTACGAAGTTGAAGAACTGTTCATCCTCCTCTTGGGATCATGAGGTGGCACCGATTTAGTCATTGTTGCAGCAGAGGAAAAGGTGAGTAATCGTGACGGTATGGCCACTGAAAATTTCATGGAATGTTCTCTCCCCAACATTTATAAATGACATTGCTGGAAAATTCTTTACCCCACATTCTATAACCGATATTCCCAGGAACATTCTGTATCCAACATTCCATACCTTACATGACCCATAACATTCTCGAACCGACCATCCATAACTGAAATGCTCTTGAACATACTGTACCCAACATTGTATAATACACATCCCCAGATCATTCTGTACCGTATATTCTATAGTAGAAAAGTGTGGTGCTGGAAAAGCGCAGCAGGCCAGGCAGCATCCGAGGAGCAGGAGAATCGACGTTTCGGGCATAAGTCTAAAGAAGGGCCCGAAATGTCGATTCTCCTGCTCCTCGGATGCTGCCTGTCCTGTTGCACTTTTCCAGCACCATACTTTTCAACTCTGGTCTCCAGAATCTGCAATCCTCACTTTCTCCCCGTACATTCTATAACCAACATTCTCTGGACCATTCCATCTCTGACATCATTTGTGAACGGCCAAACGTCAGTGAATTGAACAAAAGATAAGACCCAAAGGGAAGAGATCCCGTTCCAGAGAGAAGGAGACTCTGTTCCAAAGTCATCTCAGACAGTTAAAGATGTGAATACATTTTCATTGCATTTCCATTTTTTCACTTGGTTCAAATACAGTTTCGACTGAAAGACAGAAATTTCCAACCTCCGTTTGTCGTCAAGGAACTGAGAGAGAATCCTTGACGACAGCACCATTTTTCAACCTCTGTATTGACATCTCGAACTAGTGACTTGGGTTTGCTTTGGAGTGATCGAGTGTATCGGAATGTTCTGGAAACCACCTGTTCTTATGGATGTGCCTCTGTGTGTTTGGGGAGGGAGGGTTTCATGTGTTCTCTGACAAATTTTTGTCCATAATACAAACCTTCCCATTTGTTATTTCAGCTCCAATTATTTTAGTTAATCACTGAATGCAGTGACACATTTGAAAAATCTCACTGACTCTTCAATCAAACTGGTGACTTTGCCTCCAGGCAGATGGATAATATATTTCTTTTCCTTCCTCACAGTTAACATAGTGACGATCTATGTCTTGTTATATAAAGATTGTGGATTGTCTCCATGTGTCAGACGTTACTTGGGGTCTATGGCAGCGGCGGATCTACTGGTTATTATCCTCGACTTGACATTGAGACACATTCCCATTGCTTATCGGACAAAGTTTTATTTCCTGTACTACATCCCTGTGTGTAATGTCCACGCCGTCTTGCTTTATGCAGCCACTGACTGTTCTGTCTGGTTCACCGTCACTTTCACCTTTGATCGGTTTGTGGCCATTTGCTGCCAAAAGCTGAAAAGTAAATATTCCCGTGAGAAAACGGCGGCTGTGATTCTGGGAGCAGTGGCTGTGCTGAGCTACTCAAAGAACATTTTCTGGTATTTTTTGCTCACCGCTCGGTATCGGCTGGGTGTGTTGCAACAGATGGCGCTTATTCCTCCCGTTTCTGGGTCACAACTCAGTTCCTCCACCAAATTCTAACTCCGGCTCTCCCATTTCTCCTGATTCTGCTGCTCAATGTGTTTACGGTCCGCCACATTTTATTCACCAGCAGAGCCCGCAGGAGACTCCGGGCTCAAACCAATGGGGACGCCCAGTCTGACACTGAAATGAAAAACCGAAAGATTTCCATCATTTTACTGTTTGTGATCTCGGCCAATTTCATCCTGTTCTGGTCAACGTTAATGATGTATTCTATATGGAACCGAATATATTGGATTTTGGATACGCCTGTGATTCCCCATCCTTTCGTTCAGGAATTGGGCTTCATGCTGCAGCTCCTCAGTTGCTGCACAAACACCGCAATTTATGTCGTGACCCAGACTAAGTTCAGACAGCAGCTGAAGAATGTGCTGAAATATCCCTTCACCGAAATTAACCAATCAAGTAAATTCACTCATTAATCAATCCATCCGGGATTTTCAGCAATGGAGCAGCCTACTCTTATTGTAACAGACTGAGGGTAGCGTTGGTTTCTGCATCCTTATCCCACGGGTGGGGGTGGGTGATGAGTGTGGTTGAAGGGACACGGGGACTTACTTCAATGTTTCTCACAACTCAGTGGCCAGTGGGAAAAGGCACCATCGCACTGACTGTATCAATTACTTCAGTTTTGGAAACAATAAAAATGTTCATTAAATGTGACGAGCAGCACAGTCAATAATGTTCTTGTTTGTCTTTGTGTTGAAGAAGCTGAGCTGGAGAGAGACAGACTCAGCTCCAAGTCCTGGTTCTCAGGGAAGCAGAGAGAACTGAAACATGAGCTCAGGAGTTGGGTGTAACTCCCTCTGTCCTTGCTTTCACCTCGAGGTTGCCCCCATTCCTACCTGGCCTTCGGCAAATTTCATTTCTCGACTGCGTTTCCTCCACCTCCATTCAATCGCATCCTTCTCTTTCTCACTCACTTCAAACGCTCACTCTCACTCCTCCCCCTCATCCCTTCTCTTGAACGCTTTCCCCATTTCCTCTTCCCAACTTTCGCCTCCTCATTTCTCTCTCGCTCTTTCTCCTCAATCCCTCTCTTCCTCTGCTGTTCTCCTTTTCGGTATCTCTTGCCCCAACTCACTCTGTCTCTTACCTCGTCGCTCCAACTACCTAAACTCTTCTCACCCTCCCTCTATTTCTCTCTCACTCTCCTGCAACCTCTGTCTACATCCCGCCTTTCCAATTCTCCTCCATTTTCTCCCTCCTCCCAAACCCCATATCCCTCTAACCTCTGTACCACCACCCAACACCGCCGGACCCACTCCTCCCCCCTCTCTGGTGCAGAGGGAGAGGGAAGGACCAGCGAGAGAGTGTGTGTTAGATAGAGAGGGAGGAAGCGAGATTCTGTCAGATGGAAAGGGATGGAGACAGAGAGTAGGAGAAAGAGAGAAAGGGAGCGGATTAGAGAGAGAGAGAGAGAGAGAGAGAGAGATGCAGAGGGCTGAGAGAATTGGAGGCGGTGGAGTGACATAGTGGGAATGGGTGAAGTGAGAGAGGGAGAAGGCGGTAGAGAGAAGGGGTAGACAGAGAGAATGGGAGCAGGGAAGATTGAGAAAACGACAGAGTAAGGGAGTAGGGAGACATAGAGGGAGTGGGATAGAGAGAGAAAGAGTGAGTGTTGGTGTGGTAGAGAGATGGGAAGGCGTAGATCGAGACAGAGTGCGAGGAGGGAGGAGAGAGAGTGTGGGAGGGAGGCAGATAGAAAGACTGGGATGCAGGAAGAGGGGTAGGGAGGGGTAGAGAGGCAATAGGTTACTTAGGTAGAGTTGGAGGGGCGTAGAGAGAATGTAGGAGGGATTTAGAGAGAGTGGAAAGGTGGAGAGAGAGAGATTAGGAGGTGTGGAGAGACTGGGGGTAGAGAGAGGCAGATATTGGGAAGGGTAGCGAGAGAATTGGAGGAGGGAAGAGAGAATGGGACGGGGTAGAGAAAGAGAGATAGTGAGAATGGGAAATATTTCAGTGGCGAGAGAGTCGGGGGAAAAGGGAGAGAGAGGACATAGACTCTGAGAGGGGATAGAGAGAGGGAAGTTTTAGAGAGCGAGAGTAGGAGGTGGCAAAGAGAGTGGGTGGGGGTACAGCGATTGAGAGTGAGAGGGGGTAGAGAGAGATTGGTAGGGAAGAGAGAGGGTGGGTGCGCGTAGAAAGAGGGTGGAAGTGGGGAGAGAGAGTGAAGTATACAGAGTGAGAGTTGGAGTGGGGAAACAATGAGAGAGAGGGAGTGGGGAGAGAAACAGAGGGAGGGCAGAGGTAGATTGGCAGGAGGGCAGAGGTAGTGGGACGGGTACAGCAAGAGAGAAGAGGAGAGTGGGAGATAATTGCAGCGAGAGAAGGAAGGGTAAAGAGAGTGGGGTAGAGAGAGAGCGTAGGAAGAGATTGGGATGGTGGAGGGAGAGAGAGTGGGAGGTCGTAGAGAGAGAGTATGTGAGTGGGTTAGAGATACAGAAAGTGGGGAGGTAAAGAGTAAAATAGGGATGGGGAGGGTACAAGAGAGAGACAGAGAGAGGTGTATTAGAAAGAGAGGATGAGACAGAGTGGAAACTTTATTGCTGGAACAGCACAGCAGGTCAGGCAGCATCCAGGGAACAGGAGATTCGACGTTTCGGGCACAGGCCCTTCTTCAGGAATGAGGCAGAGTGGGACAAGAGTGTATCACATTTTAACGGGGATTCCTGGGGTGCCTATCAATATTTACAGAAGGGTTCTTGGAAGTGTGCCAATATTCATAGGTGTGTTCTGACGAGCGTGAGCAGGGTCTTCGGGTGAGCGCTTTGGTACTAACAGGGGAATCCTGGAGAGTGTCAGTGATTACGGGGTGTCCGGGGAGCGCAATGGCATGTAAGCGCTGCCTCCCAGGGAGTGTGCTGGTATTTACAGGGCGTTTCTGAGAAGAATATAAGCATGTGCAGGGGTTCCCAGGGAGTGTGTCTTATCGCGAGTGTTTCAGCTTTTACGGGGTGGGGGGCTATGGTCTGGTAGAGTATCGGCATTAGCAAGGGACTGGCAGGCAGTGCGTTATTACTTACAGGGGTTTCCGAGGAGACTGTCGGTATTTATAGGTGGATCCTGTGTGGAATATAAGTATTTACAGTGGGACTGAGGGGGACACCATCGAAATGTATGTGGGTGGTCCAGGGGAGTGTAGCGGTATTTTCAGTGTGTTCCCAGGGAGATTGTCGGTAGTTCCATGGTGGTCATTGTGCACACGGAATTTCCTGCGATGTTTTGAGCATTTACAGGGGAGCCCTGGTAAGTGTGAAGTATTTACAGTGGAGTTCCCGTGCAATGTGACGGTATTTACAGTTGTGTCGGGGGAGCATGTCAGTATTTCGAGGGGATCCCAGTGTGTGTTAATATTGGGCGGCACGGTGGCTCAGTGGTTAGCACTGCTGCCTCATAGCAACAGGATCCTTTCTTTTGATTCCTGCCTGTCTGTGTGGAGTTTGCACATTCTCCCTGTGTCTGCGTGTGTGTCCTCCGGGTGCTCCGGTTTCATCCCACAATGCAAAGATGTGCAGCTCAGGTGAATTGGCCAGTCTGAAGTGCCCACAGAGTTAGATGCGTTAGTCAGGGGTGAATATCGGGTAGGGGAATGGGTTTGGTGGGTTTCTAATTGGAGGAGCGGTGTGGACCTGTTGAGCTGAAAGACCTGTTTCCACACTGTGGAGAATCTAATCTCATGTTTACAGGGGAGTGCTGTGGAGTGTGTGGGTATTTGCAGGGATGTCCCAGGGAGAGTGTCTACATTATCAGCGAGCGTCCCAGAGAGTGTGTCATTATTAACAGGAGGATACCAGGGAGTGTGTCAATATTTACAGGGAGATCCCAGGGAGAGTGTTGGGAAACACAGGGTATCCTAGGGAGTGTATTGGTATTTACCAGGAGGTGCTTGGGAATGAGTCAGCATTTCAAGGGCGGTTCCATGCAGTGTGTTTGCATTTATCGTGGGGTCCTGAGGACATAGTCGGCATTTATAGCGGGGTTCCGGAAGGTGTGCCAGTATTTCAAGTGGGTCCTGGGAAGTGTGTCGGTGTTAACATGGGGGTCCCGGGAAGCGTGTCAGTATTGACAGGTTGGTTCTGGGGACTGTGTTGATATTTACAGGGGGGTGACCCTGGGGCTGAGTCGGCATTTACAGCGGTTGTGTCCTGGGAGTGTCGATATTTAAAAAGGATCCCCGGGTAGAGTGTCTGTATTTACAGAGGGGCTCTCAGGCAGTTTGTCATTATTTGCAGGGGCGTCCGGGGGATGTGCCAGGATTCACTGATTTGTCCCGGCAAGTGTGTCGGTATTTAGAAGAGGTGTCCCTGGGGTTGAGTCAGTATTTACAGGGGTTACGTCCTGAGATAGTGTTGCTATTTACAGAGGGGTCCCGGGGAGAGTGCCTGCATTTATTGGGCGGGGAGGGGGTCCCAGGCAGTGTATTGTTAATTCCAGGGGGATCTTGGGGAGTTTGCCAGGATTCACAGGAGGCTCCTCGGAAGTGTGTCAGTATTTACAGGTGGTTTCCTGGGGAGTGTGTCAGTATATACAGGACAAAACCTAGGGACTGTGTCAGTATTTACAGGGGTTCCCAGTGAGGATGTCCTTATTTGCATGTGCGTTGACATTTACATGGGGCATCGCAGAGAGAGTGTCTGTATTTACATACAGCATCCCGGGTGGTGTGCTGTGATTTGCAGGGGGATACCAGGGAGTATGTCTGTATTGACAGGTATTTCCCAAGGTGAGTATTGGTAATTATGGGAGGGTCCCGTGGAGCGTGTCAGTATCTACAGGGCTTGGCTCCAGGGAGTGCGTTGGTATTTAAAGGGGCAATGGGGGGGGGGGGGTGTCACCATTTACAGTGTGGTCCTGTGGAGCGTGTCAGTGTTTACAGGGGTGTCCTGCGGAGTATGTCAATATTTACACCGTGCTCCCATGGACTGTGCCGGTATTTACAGGAGGTCTCCCGGGGAGTATTTCAGTATTTACAGGGCCCTCCACGGGAATGTATCATTATTTACAGGGGACCCCCAGGAGTGTGTCAGTCTATACAGGGTGATGCCGGGGAGTAAGTCGGTATTCACAGTGGACACTTGTGCTGTGTGTTAATATTTACAGTGGGTTCCTGAATAGAGTATCAGAACTTATAAGGATGTCCCCACGAGTGCATCAGTATTTACGGGGGTGTCCCTGTGGATTTTGTTGGCATATACAAGGGTGAGTCCGTGGCGTGTGCCAGTAGTTACAGGTGGGGTCATAGCGAGATCGTCTGTATTTACAGGGGGTGTCCCAGGTGAGTGTGTCAGTATTCATAGGATCGTAACAGGAAGTGTGTTACAACTTACTGGTATCTTCTCGGTGAGTGTGTCAGTATTTGCAGAGGATTCAGAGGAGAGTATCGGAATTAATAGGGGTTCTTGTGGAATATGGCAATATTTAGGGCGGCAAGATGGCTCAGTGATCAGCCACTGCCACCTCACAGGGCCAGTGACACAGGTTCGAATCCTGACTGTCTGTGTAGTTTCTACATTCTCTCCGTGCCTGAGTAGGTTTCCTCCGGGTGCTCCAGTTCCCTCCCACCGTACAAACATGTGTAGGATTGGTGGATTGGCCAAGTTAAATTGCCTGCAGTTTTAGGCGCATTAGTCAGAGGGAAATGGATCTTGATGCTGAGTGCGGAGTTGATGGGCAGAAGGGTCTGTTTCCACACTGTAGGGGAATCTAATCTTTATAGAGGGGTTCGAGGGACAGTGTCTGTATTTACAGACGTGGTCCCAGGGAGGGTGCCGTTACTTCCTGGGGGTTGGTCCCAGGGAGTGTATCAGTATTTGCAGGGTGTTAAAGGGGTATGTGTCAGTATCTATTGGGATGTGGCGGGGAAAGTGTCGGTATTTTCAGGTGGTCCTGGGGAATGTGCCAGTGTTTACGGGGGTCGCGTAGAGTGTATTGATATTTACAGTTGGGTCGTGTGGAGTGTTTCAGTATTTAGTCTGAGTTCCAGGGCGTAGGTCAATATTTACAAGGGGGTGTGCAGGGGAGGATGCCGCTGCTTGCAGGGGCGATCCCCGGGAATGTGTCATTATTTACGGGAAATGTGTCAGTCTTTGGTGGTGGGGGGGGGGGGGGGGGGAGGTAACAGGACAGTGTGACAACATTTACAAGGGTGTGCTGAAGAATGTGTCAGCATTTACAGGGCTCCTGGGGGGAGAGAGTTCATTTTTATAGGGGATGCCATGGAGTGTTTCAAGAATTACAGAGGTGGTCAGAGGGAGTGTGTATGTATTTGCAGAGAGTTACTGGGATAAATGGCAGTATGTACAGTGGTGTCCCGGTGGAAAGTGTCAGGGTGGTCATGTTGAGTGTGTCAGATGTTCTTGACGAGGCTGCTGCACTTCCGGATTGGGGTCTTGGGGACTGTGTCAGTATTAACAGAATGATTTCCAGATATTGTGTCAGTATTTACAGGGGTGTGTGGGGGAAGTGTCAGTATTTACAGGAGGGATCCGGGTTGTGTGTCAATGTTTATTGGTGTGTCTCATGATGTATGTCAGTATTGACAGGGGAGTCCGACGGAGAAATTCGGTTTGTAGCGGGAGTGGGGTCAGTATTTACGGGGGTTCTGGGCAGTACTTGAGTATTTACAGGGGGTATACAGGGGAGTGTGTAGTTATTTACAGGCAGTTTCCGGGAAGTGTGTCATTATGGACTGGGTCGTCTTTCGGGGTGTGTGCCAATATTTACAGAGGGTTTCGAGGGCACTGTGTTGGCATTTAAAGGTGTGCGCCGAGGAGTGTGTCAGGAGTTACAGGAGGGTTCCCCGGGTTTTTCGGGTTTTCACAGGGCGTGCTGTCCTGCGCTGTGTGTCAGTGTTCAGTGGGAAATTGTCAGGCAGCAGTCCGTATTTTTGGGTTTTCCAGGGAATGTATCCATGTTCCTGGGCAGTGTGACAGTATTTGGAGGGGTTCACCGGGGCATGTGTCAGCATTTACAGGAATGTACCCCGGCGTATTTTCAGTATTTACCGGGGGGGGGGATGGAGGAGTCTCCCAGGATGTGTTAGTATTCAGACGTGAATTCCCGTGCAGTGTTCTGCAGTTATTCGGGGAACAGGGGATATGTGAGTATTTTCAGTGGAGTTCTTGAGCAGTGTGACAGCATTAAAAGAGGTGTACTAGGGAATGTGTCAGCATTTAATGTGGTCCTGGGCTGTGTGTCAGCATTTCCAGTGGGTTACCGGAGAGACAGTTGGTATTTATAGGGGAGGGCACATGGAGATTGCAAGGATTTACAAGGGTGTCCCGGTGGAAAGTGTCAGTATTTACTGGGTGGTCTTGTGGATTTGTGCCAGTTTTTGCAGTGGGATCCCGGGGAGCATGTCAGTGTTAATATGGGGCTCCCTTGGTGTGTTTCAGTATTTACAGGTGAATTGTGGGGAGTGAGTCAGTAATTACAGGGTGGGTCACAAGGACTGTGTCGGTGTTGCGAGACTGTACCTGGGAGTATGTAGTTATTCCAGGGGTGAGTGCCAGGGATCGTGTTAGTATTTAAAGGGTAGTCCAAGGGAGTGTTTTGGTATTAATAGGCGAGTGCAGGGAAACGTGTCAGTTTTTACAGGGAAGTGTTGGGCATTCTGTCAGTATTTAAAAATGTGTTGCTGGAAAAGCGCAGCAGGTCAGGCAGCATCAAAGGAAAAGGAGAATCAACATTTCAGGCATATGCCCTTCTTCAGGAATCCTGAAGAAGGCCCGAAACGTCGATTCTCCTGCTCCTTTGATGCTGCCTGACCTGCTGCGCTTTTCCAGCAACACAGTTTTAAACTCTGATCTCCAGCATCTGTAGTCCTCACTTTCTCCATTTTGTCAGTATTTACAGGGTCTCCCCAGGCAGTGTGTCGGTATTTACAGGGCGTCCTGGTGAGTGAGTTAGTACTTACAGGGTGATCCCAGGTATCGTGCCAGTATTCACAAGCGTGGTCCCGTGGAGATTGCCAGCATATACTGAGATGTCCCGCGGAGTAACTTCGACTTTATGCGGTGGCGTTGTGAGTGTGCGTCCCAGCCAATATGGCAGTACTTGCAGGTGGTTCTGCGGTATGCATCAGCATTTACACGTGTGTCACGCATAAGTGGCAGAATTTAAATTGAAGGCCCAGAGTGTGTGTCGGCGTTTAAAGGAATGTGTCTGCGTGTGTGGCTACTAAGGATAGCTGGTCGTGTCGTTTCGTGGCTAATTGATGTTCATGTTTGCGCATTGTTAGCTGTCTTCCTGTTTGTCCTATATAGTGTTTTGTGCAGTCCTTGCATGGTATTTTGTACACTACATTAGTTTTGCTCATGTTGGGTATCGGGTCCTTCGTTCTGGTGAGTTGTTGTCTGAACGTGGCTGTTGGTTTGTGCGCCGTTATGAGTCCTAGGGGTCGCAGTAGTCTGGCTGTCAGTTCCGAGATTCTCCTGATGTATGGTAGTGTGGCTAGTCCTATTGGTTGTGTGTGTCCTCGTTCCGTGGTCTTTCTCTTCGGCATCTGTTGATGAAGTTGCGCGGGTATCCGTTTTTGCCGAATACCTTGTATAGGTGTTCCTCTTCTTCTTTTTGCAGTTCTGGTGTACTGCAATGTGTTGTGGCCCTTTTGAATAGTGTCCTGATGCAGCTTCGTTCGTGTGTGTTGGGGTGGTTACTTTCATAGTTTAGGACTTGGTCTGTGTGTGTGGCTTTCCTGTACACCCTTGTAGTGAAAACACTATATAGGACAAACAGGAAGACAGCTAACAATCCGCATACATGAACATCAACTAGCCAAGAAACGACACGACCAGCTATCCATAGTAGCCACACACGCAGACAACAAGCAACATGAATTCGACTGGGACAATACTACTATCATAGGGCAAGCCAGAAAGAGAACAGCCATGGAATTCCTAGAGGCATGGCATTCTTCCACAAACTCCATCAACAAACACATCGACCTGGACCCAATATACCAACCACTACAGCAGACAGCTGAAACTGACAACCGGAAGCGGCAGGGACAGACCACTATAAACACCGGAGGAAACGTCAAAGAAGCGCTTCGCAGAAGGCTCCCAAGCACTGAAGATGTCGCCGAGCCAGGGGACGAAACGTTTGCAACAAAAACTTCCAGCTCGGCGAACAGAACCACAACAATTTACAGGAGTATTCCCGAGGAAGGAGTCAGTTCCTACGGTGGGGTTGGAGGTCACGAGGAATATGTCGGTACTTACGGGGATGAAGTGACCAGGGACTGTGTCAGTATTAATTGTTTTTTCCTGGGCAGTGTGTTCGTAATTAACGGTTGATGCCGAGGTATGTATCAGTGTTTACAGAGTTGTGGCAGGGAAATTGCTAGTATTTACGGGACAGGGTCTCGTGAAGCATGCCCATATTAACAATTTACAGGTGTGTTTCGGGAAGTGTGTCCTTATTTACAGGAAGGGTCGTGGGGAGAATGTTGGTACAGAACAAAGACCATAGAACATTACAGCGTCGACCTGTCACACCAATCGGAAGCCCATCTAACCTACACTATTCCATGTACAACCATATGCTTGTCCAATGACGACTTTAATGTACTTAAAGTTGGCAAATTTACTAAATTGCAGGCAAAGCGTTCCATACCCTTACTACTCTCTGAGTAAAGAAACTACCTCTGACATCTGTCCGATATCTGTCACCTCTCAATTGTCCCCTCGTGCTCGCAGTCACTATACTTGGAAAAAGGCTCTCTCTGTCCTCCCTATCTAACCCTCTTATTATCGTATACGTCTCTATTAAGTCATCTCTGAACCTTTTTCTCTGATACGAAAACAGCCTGAAGTCCCTCAGCCTTTCTTCGTAGGATCTTCCCCCTATACCAGGCAATATCCCAGTAAATCTCCTCTGCACCCTTTCGAAACTAATTAGCTTAGCCTCTTGGTGTCAGTGATATGTTGTCACAGCGATGCCATTGGTAAATGAAGGTGATCTCTAAAATTAAACTAAACTGCCTGTGAGAGCGATTTATTCCAGACTTCCAAAGAGTGAGATCTCTGGTACGATCTTACAGAGAGACTTTACATGTCTGAGTCCACAAGAGATTTTCTGGGCCAGTTCAAATCTCAACTTTAAGACTCCCTTGCCAATTCGGCCTACTCGCCATAAGTGCGAGGTTCTAGGCTTTTCATGAATGCAATTTCTTCTTATTAATTACAAAGAGCTAGGCCCAGGCGTTTTGGCCAACTTTATCCCTTGTGATCACTCCAGCTGATGACGAGGAGCTCGGCTTCAGGCTTCAGTCACTCCAGATCCTTGACACCTCAGCCCATCCAATGTGTGATGATGTAGTAGTTGACTTGGCCTCCCAGTGTATCATGCCCGAGGGTGGGATGGAATGTTCCTGGGGCTGATTGACGCTGAGCAGCTTGCTGGAGGCCATGCGCAGTGAGGTCACGATGCAGCACAGTTTGGCATCCGGGCCCTGGAGGCCTGTAATGGTTCACTGCAGCTCCTGGTGGAGGTTTTGCCTGGCTTTGTTCAGCTCCCCACTCACTCAGGATACGGTGCAGGAGGGCAGCCAGGTGATGGTATGGGGCACGATGTTGACACAGGTGGAGAGCAGGCTCCCAAACATCCAAGCCGTTGTCAGGGCTGGGCGTGCAGGTAGCTGGAGTTGGGCATCTGGGGACCCTGAAGTGCCGTCGGCGACTCCTGCTGATTCACTCGCTGGGAGGGAAGGATGATGGTTCTCAGGGATGGGGAGGCTGCACTCACCCGTGGAACAGTCGTGGCCCCCCATGCCAATTAGACAGTGCCGAGGCCTCAGTCAAAGACCCAGCTGATTGATGAAGCAAGTGAAAATGAAACCTGAGTGTTAATTTCCCTGAACTGAGCTTCTCAATAAGTCCTGCACTTGGATTGGCTCCTTCAGCACTAGGCCCATTATGCCATTTGGTCATATATTTCCCCACATTTAATCCATAACTGGGGGTGAAATTATCTAACCCAGCTCTCGCCCCAGCTCTTGTGAATCTGACAAGTCAGGGTCTTCCTGTTGACAATACATGCATCGAGCCAGATTGTCAGTTAGCTGCCAGGCATTTGATGAATTTTAAATTCGTCTGTGAGAATCTGATCTGGAGGGGTGTTCCCTTCGGAAATGCACCCATTGAAGTTATCTGAGAATCAACTGCAAGGATTCGTGAAATTTAAACTGTGCAATAGAAAGCTGGTTTATCTGAGATATAGACCATCAATTAGCGTTCGCTTAGTTTGTTGATGTGGGTCAGGTGACGGAAACTGGGATCTATACCTGTCAATTCTCCCAGAGGCGCTGAGGTGAGTTAAACCATTTGTTAAGCACATTTATCTTCACTACATATGATATTTCCTTTTGAATCCCGAACTGTTTTCGGCGCTATTTCCCATTTGAGAGCCTGTTGCTCAGAGTCAGTGTCGTTATTTCACTAAAATGTCTATTCAACAGCACCCCTTTCTCTCAATTTTCATAAAAATAGACATCAGGGAACGTTGTGATTAACATAGAATCTTCACAACAAAATTCAGCAAGTTATGCGGAAATATAATTTACCTCTCTTTTACTCATTCTTGAGCTCTCTGTGTCTTTACAGAGTAAGTGCACTGTGTAGCCAATATGTTAGAATTTCCAGAGCTGAGGAATATCTACATAAGGGTATGGCAAATATTTGTAGATGCACACTGAGTATTTAAAGTATTGTTTTTATTCTAAAGTGACTCCGGAGTCTCATAGAATCCGATTGCTAAAACAAGTCATTCAACCCATCACATGCACACCAAATTTCTGCAGGGTATCATACTGTGCAGAAGAATCACGCTGGTAGCAGTGGGATTCGAAACCACGTTTCTGAAGAGACTGGAACTTAAACCCAGCGTCTTAGACCACGCGGCCACGCTACCACTGTAGCAAAATCGCAGCATATTTGGTTTTGTGAATGCTGACTGCCCCGAGCTGCTTGAAGATCATTGGTTGGTACTTCATGTTTTAAAGCACGTAAACTCTTCAGACTGATCGCTGGTTTTGTGATACGGAAGCTGCCACTGTCCAGTCATTGTTCTGAACAATAATCGATTTTCTGCATTACATTCTGACCCCATGGGTTCCATTTGTCTTGATTCTGCTCTGAACACTTCCACCCTCAGACACATTTTAACAGCCAGTTGAGCCCGCAGGAGACTCCAGGTCCACAGAAGTGGGGAGAGTAACACAGATCCAGAAATGGTGTGTCGAAGAAAATCTATCATTTAACTATTTGTGCTCTCGACTAATTTTATATTTTTCTTGTCAACTTTAATGATGTATTCATTGTGGAAGTGATTGCATTTAGTCAGTGATGTATCATTTGGGATACCTCGCCTTGTAAATAAAATAGTTTCCATGCTAAATGTCTTGAGCTGCTGCACTAACACTCTTATTTATGCTGTGACACAGTCTATTTTTCGAAATCAGTTGAAAAATATGCTGAAATATCCCTTCACTATTCTCATAAAACAGGTTCGATAAGGAGATGAGCTGTAAAAGGCCGATAAAAATGGACTGAGTCTCACTGATTTTATGAATGGACACATCTCCTGTGTAAATCAGATCTATAATTTTCAAAGAGAGAATCCAGTCCTTTCTCCACGAAACTCAGTTGCACTTCCATGCTGTCCAGAAACTCCAGGCGTTTTCACTGATCCAACGTTATACTGAATTACTAATATTAACTTTTGGTTTTCACATGTTGTTAAGCGGTTCATGCATTCTATAGCACTTAATTCACCAGCTAACTGCCTGATGTCTGGCCTCTTAATCCAAGGTATTCATTTGCCTGGATGAGTGCATCTTCAGTAACACATGAGAAGCTCAAAACCAAAACCAAGGAGCATCTGTTGTAGGCAGAAATGTCAAGAGGAGTCGTTAGCCCCGTTTTCCTTCACTCCTTTGGTATTCTATTACCACGTATGTTAGAGGCCAGAAACTATCCCAAAGCTGTTGTATTGGGGTGCGGTTTTCCTCTTACTTGGGGGCCAGTAGAGTCAATAATGCTCTGGGGTCCCCAGTGAAATACAACATTTTATTTCCATCCGCGTTACAGTAGTTGCTGCAACATTGGTACCCATTGTTAGACAAATTCCCCTAATGTGAACATTCATACCAAAAACAAATGCAGTCAATAATGGAAATCTCTATAAACAGCCCCAGGCGCAACCAAATTGAAATTATACCTGCCAGATAACTCCCCACCAGCGCTTGGGGCCTACACAGCTTCTGACAGCCTTAACACTCTCCAGCTGCATTGCATTATTGACCAATAAATTAATTTGCCGTTTCTCACAAAGAACTCTTCCAGCTTTTGTACAAATTTGAGAATGGCTAATTGGGAAGTATATTAATTTCAATCAATTGTTATCAAGTTTTTTTTTCAAATAAACCTTAATATAAAGTTCCGGTTGAATTGAGAAGAGCCCCTCTCTCTGTGTGTCTTCAGGCTGAGATCAAACAACAACCACTCTCAAACGCAACTGTAGTTTACGACCTCTGCAACATACAGTCATAGAGTCATAGAATTCTTTTTGTGTGGAAGCAGGTCATTGGGCCCAACCAGTCCACATCAGCCCTCCGAAGAGTATCGCACCGAGTCCCATTCCCCTGCAATCTTATCCAATATTTACCTCTGATTAATGAACCTA
Source organism: Chiloscyllium plagiosum (assembly GCF_037043375.1). Lineage (NCBI taxonomy): Eukaryota > Metazoa > Chordata > Chondrichthyes > Orectolobiformes > Hemiscylliidae > Chiloscyllium > Chiloscyllium plagiosum. Next base: position 4,340,772 of record NW_028270179.1, on the reverse strand, counting down.
AACCTGTGCATCCCTGAAAACTATTGACAATTTTGCATGGCCATTCGACCTGAGCTGCTCTTCTTGGGATTGCTATGGAGTCTGTTCAATATCGCAAAGTCCTACTTTTTTTTTTCCTTTAAAGAATGGAAACCTTTTTCTGATAACATGTGCAATAGTTCACTGAAATAATTTATCTCCACAATTAGATTATAGATTGTTGGGTACGTAACAAGACCAGATCTAGCCCTTCTGTTTTTATCACAACTTGTCTCTGTAGCTTCACCCTGTTCTGTGCTGTTTGCTCTGTACTAATTGAAAAGTGTTACATTTGTTGTAAATTTCTGTTCAACTTTTGGCATGGAAACTTCAGTATCCAAATGATTATCCTTGTGACAGGTGGTGGATGACAAGTAGATTGAATATGTTGCTTATTTCTTTTCAGGAATTGACTGTAGCTGATTAAAATATGACATGACCGTGACTGCACACAATAACATAGGATATTTTTCACAAACACATACTTGTTTGAAAATCTTAAACTTTTACCCATGATCCTAGTTTACATTGTGCTAATTGTCCACATACATGTTGATCGTGACCTTGTACCATTTTCTTCCTTCAGTGCATCACTGAATCATACATTAGATTTTGCAAGTGAGGTAAAACATTGCTTACAGCAG